>NC_052943.1:20333439-20633439 GCF_013358895.1 Oreochromis aureus | reverse complement strand
AGAGGCTGCACCTCTCACCTTTGTAGGAAATTCTAATGTCAACAACCAGGCAGGTGGAAGATGTACATTTCTAGCTGATTGTTTTCACACTGAAATAGTTGTGCTTAATGAAATGTTGGAAATAGGATGGATCCAGATCATCCTGCTATAAAATATCATCTTTAACAGAATCATGAGTGTTGAAAGAGAAAGTCCATTTCTGATTTTATTGTCGATTGTGCTGTAAACTGTCAAGATTAAGCACTTAAAATCAGAGGGCGAGGTACATTTTTATCTCCATCAGGTATTAAAAGAATTTAGCAGAGGCAGGCAATATCCAACAGATAGGAGAGAATACTGGTTCTGCAGATAATGGAATTAGAAAATTTTTTAGTCTATTGATTACGTTTGTTCTTAGTTTAATAAGGGCAGTCTGTAATCACTCATCTGCCTGCTTTCCTCAGTATTCAGTTGGTAGTCTGTTCTTTACATTTCTACTTTCCCACAGTGTCAAAATCAATAGTGACATTATTACACTAGCCCAATCATCTTCTTGTTGGCCTTCTTTGAGCCAATCAGCCACTTTGCATCCTTTAAACTGTGGTCATTAGTGATGTGCGATACCACTGATTTCCTTTCCAATCCGATACCAAGTAAAATTCAGGGTGGTATTGACGATACTGATCCGATACCGATACTCTGTACAAAAACTTAATGTTTCATTGTATTTCATAATACAATATGTAATTGTATTATGAAATTGTAATAATAATATAATATCAAAGCTTCATAATGATTACAGGACATCAGACTACTTGTTCTTATCGCTTAATAATGCAGAATTATCATATAGATATAAAAAACCTAAAGTTGTGCACTATTTGAGCATGTTGCCTGCCTGCAGCACTAAAGGACTCTGCGAGAGACGTCTGTCTCGCCCTAGCAGCAGCTGTCCCTCTCCTCCTCTTCAGTTTGCCTCAACATAAGCTCATCATATTCT
Organism: Oreochromis aureus; assembly: GCF_013358895.1. Classification (NCBI taxonomy): domain Eukaryota; kingdom Metazoa; phylum Chordata; class Actinopteri; order Cichliformes; family Cichlidae; genus Oreochromis; species Oreochromis aureus. The sequence goes on along the minus strand of NC_052943.1, from coordinate 20,632,460 downwards.
GTGATATGATTTACTGTGAGGTGTTTGACGAAGTCAGTGGTGTTGCCACAACACCTCACTGTCTTGCCACATGTATCACAAACCGTGTCTTGGCTGTTTGTGGATGTAAAATACGTCCACACATGCCTCCGTTTACGCTCAGCCATTATTGTGAGTGCGCACGCCAGGGACTGCGACACATTTATACAGCCGTATTTCGCATATTACTGTGAAAGGCGAGAGAGGAAGTAGTTCCTTCCAATTTAGACGATCTGAATGATAGTTTCTTTCCACTGTGTTCCTGTTAATGAAAAACTACAAATTTACCCCAAAATACTAAAATATCGATATTTCAATATGAGAATCGATTCTAGAACACAAATTACTGGTATCGGAATAATCGATATTTCAATATCAATCCGCACACCACTAGTGGTCATTCTCCCTTTAAGACTTTCATTTGTTCAACCCACCTCACCCATCTCACTCAAAGTTCCATCCAAACCTCCATCTTTAACTACACCACCACTAACATCTAGAATCAGTGGGTCCTGTACTAAAGGTTATTGCCGGTGGAATTTCGTTCTGCTATGATGAGTCATCAGAGTGTAATCAGCAAAAATAGATTCATTAATTTCTCTATCTCAATAAATGATGTGAAATTGAAGCATTTATCATAAAGAGTACAGTACTCAGTCAACCCAGGTATTTGGCCATCTCAGCAGTGAAAACTCGAAGGTGGGCAGAAAGATGATTGGACTAGACCAGTGATTTCAGCAATGAGCTCGGCAGCATGGGAAAGTGGAAGTGATGTTGCATCATGCAGGTCATATGAACAAAAACTCCTGGTGAAAAATATAACTTTAATACAAAAGTTGGGATTTAAAAGATAGGGAACATATCCAGTGAAATGAAATATGCATTTTCTTATTTTATGCTTGAGTTATGAGCCGGCTTAACTTCTGTGCTTCTTGTTGTTTACACTTTGCATAGATAACAACGAGGAAAGGCTCTGTGGGAGGTTTGCTGGTAAGCCTTTGCTGATAGCAACTTTGTCAAACCTCAAACACACTTTGATCAATTTTTTAAAAAGTTCAGAATCAAAGGAAACAGCTGAAGTTGCGGGTATCTGACACTGATGCACCTTTGACACCTCTTCGGTGAGGTGTTTTGGGAACATTGTATATAAGATAGATTCCTAACACAGTTTATAAACAGTAGAAAATATATGTAGGAATTTAAGAAACTTTAAAATTTGAGATCTCAAAGCTCAAAGTTAAAATAAATTATGGGCATTTAGAGTGTATTAAATACATTTAAAAACTAAAGATTAAAAGATTCAGAAATCCTTTCTGCTTGTGTTTTTTTTTCCTATTTCCCATTTCTCTCTATGGCCTCTGACCTCTATCCCCGTATTTCAGTTCAGAGGAAGTCCATATGGTGCACATTTGAAAGAGGGTTTGGTCAGTGCCCTATTAAGAAAAACGGTCTTGACAAGTAATGATTTGATTTCATGGCTACTATCATGACACATGATACAACAGTGCCATTAGCTTTTAGGTTTTCTAGATCCAGCTGATGTGAAAGAAATCTTTCTAATTTAACTGAGAAAGGATAATCACAGCTAAAATCTTGCAGTTGCCATTATACTGTCCTTACCTCTAGCTCCACCATGGGGTAAATCTGGGTGATATTTAATGCGACTGCTGAATCGTTTGCCATGAATTTTGCCACATTAATTGGAAAAGGGACATTGGCTCTGCTTTGTCTCCTTTTGTAAGGCAAAATATAATCTAAAATGTAAAGTGTAATGCATTTCTGTACATCTAAACAGTTGAAAGCGAGGTGATATGCTTTACAAAGCCCAGGATGAGACCAATGTGACAGGAAGTGTATTTTTGAGTCTTTTCAGTGTTAACCAATCAGATACATTTTAGCGTCTGAACTAATACAATCATGCCGCCTCTTTCACTCACTAAAACACCAGTGAAGTCCTGAACGAGGGGCAGTGTCAAGATGATCGTCTTATGGATGACATTGTTTGCTCTTCGTCAAGGATGTAAGGGGTTTTTGTTATGTGGAAAAATTTGTGTACATTGATTGTTACATGAAAAAAAGCTTTTTCCATTTTTATATTTTTTTTTCTTCTTTCAGATTCTCTGGTTTCAGTGAAAACAGTTCAACTTGGTGAACCAGTGACCTTAACATGTGCTTTACCCAAAGGGCTCCAGAGTGGAGAAGTCCACTGGTACAAGCAGAATCACGGGGATACCCTAAAGTTAATTATGACATCGTTTAAATCTACACCACCGGAATATGGTCCTGCATTTTCTCAATCAAGATTTAAGGTAGATAAAGATAACAATTTCAGCAATGTGACTATTTTGAAGACAGTCCAAGAGGACGAGGGAATCTATCACTGTGGGCTCACAGAGTGGATTAGGACTAACTGGAGTGGCACATATTTGTTTGTAAAAGGTAAGTGTACATCCTTAATATAAGCTTTAATAAAACTCTTTAATTTAACCATTTTGCCTCTCTGTCTCCTTTTTTCGACCTGGACACATTTTGTTACATTCCCCTCATCCCCTGAACCCTTTTAGGGGAACAATATTTATTTACAATTTTTTTGAGCTACTATGACAGCGTAATGTCTTTGCATTTTTATTCCACAGGAAACAATCAGAAAACATCAGTAGTTGTTCAACAGCTGATAGGATCAAATCCATTCCATCCAGGAGACAAAGTGACTCTCCAGTGTTCAGTCTCTGACTCTGTCAGCAAGACGTGTCCAGGAGGTCTCAGAGTTCTTTGGTTCAGAGACAGATCTCATGAATCTCATCCAGTCATTTACGCTAATGTAAATACACATAATGAATGTGAGAAAAGATCTGATACTCAGAAGACATGTGTTTATCACTTCACTAAGAACGTCAGCTCCTCCGATGCTGGGACTTATTACTGTGCTGTGGCCACATGTGGGGAGATATTATTTGGAAATGGAACGACACTCGAACTTAGTATGATTTTGTGTTCAGTACCGGTTTTTATACTTCAAATATGTTAAAATATGAGTGATGAGACATTCTGAGAAGATATTTTTTTGTTTGTTTTCTTAAAGAGCAAGCCAAAAAAATGGAGTTTCTTCAAATAGCCTTAATAGTCTGTTTGGCCATTTCTGTCATTGGGAATATTTTCCTTGTTTGCAAACGAAGAATATGTACACAAGTTAAAGGTAAGAGCTACAGGTTTCTAAAATTATGAGAACAAAATTATCCCATTACACTTAAATAATTTAAAGACTAATCATTTATGTAAAATAAAACCACAGGGTAGACAATAATATTAGCAGTGTATACAATGACTAACACTCCATGGTGGTTCCTTTGTTAATTATTGGAAAAAAAAATTTCTATCAGTGAATTTTATGGTTATAACAAATTCAGAAGTAAATTGCATATTAAGTACATTTTAGTAATATGTATTTGTTACTATAATCTCATGTTTATAGCAGAAAGTGCAATAACTGAAGCACAAAATGACGCCTTACGCAAACCGGTAAGTAATAAAAAATATTGGTGTTTAGTTAAAATGTCTGAAAAGTTAGTATAATGATCTAAACCAGATTAAGAAAAATTTGTTTTGTCTGTTGTACTTACAATGCAGACCGAAGCTGATGAAGAATTAAACTATGCTGCACTAAATTTCTCTGAAAGAAAAACGAGAGGAAGAAAGAAGCGAGAGCCCGCTGAGGAGAGCGTCTACTCTCAAGTTAAATGATAGAACTGAAATTTCAAGTGAGCCTGACATCCTGTTACAGAACCTGTGTTTGAAACTCTTTGATTTTACTCTTTTTAACTTAAAGGTCTGTTTTTTACTAATTATATTTGGACTCTCAAAGCCCGTAACATAGTTTTGTTGCATTTTTTGTCATCCCTGATTGAACTGTATGAACTTGTCATCCTTTCTGCAATAAATCAAAATTAATTCTCCTGATGCTTTTTATGTTTATTTAATGACATCTAGTTATAAAAGGTATAATGCAGTGACTCACCATTAATCTGGGTTCAGGTCATTTGTGGGTTTAATCAAGCAGGGAGAACAAAAAATCAAAGAAAAATTTGTATACAGGTCAAAAGTTGTGATGCTATGCAAAAATGGAGACTATTTAGATGTAATGAATTGCTTTCTTCAGTGACTAAGTAAGTAACATACTATATTACTTTTAAGAAAAGTAGTAATAAAAGTAGTAATGTGTAATACATTCACTTTTTTTGCATAACAATCCCAACACTGACACAAGCATTGTGTGCTATGAACTCATAAAATCCTGACTAAGCAAGCTTGCAAGCTTTGGCTTGTAATTTTGTGCTCTGTGTTCCAAATATGATTGCTTTTAGCTCGAGAAGACTAGTATGGCAGAGGCCAAAATGCTAAGGTTGAGGTTTTAAAGCACCACAAACCAATTATAGATGACTACATGCATTATTTATATAGTTTGTATCTACCAAGTTCATAGTGTTTTGCAACAATTCTCATCTTAGTCAGCCTACTCTTCATGATCACTGGTGGTGGCAGGGATGTAGTTTGAACAAGTTGACATCTTTGTCCTCAGACTCCTGATCACCACAACAGACCAGCTGGGAACCATGGCCTCAAACTTGGAGGTGCCAATTCTCCATGGTTATTTGGACATTTGACATAATGACTGGGCAAGTTACTTCAAAAAAGTAATCAGTTATAGTTACTAGTTACTTCTTCAAAACACTAATTGTAAATTAATTAATTACTAGGAAAAGTAATTATCGCGTTACTTAAATAACAGACAGGCTGATCACATGACTGTCAACATGTGAGTTAATTGATACATTGTGTGCTGGACTGCAGGGTGGCAACCAGAGGAGGACCTGCCCCTGCAGCAGATTGTGTGATTAATACAAGCACACAATCAAGCAACAGAGAAAGTAGAAAATCATAAATGTAAAAATTATACACTGAACCCAAGTCCCCAAGTCAGCTCATTCCCCCAAAGCCAGCACACGAGGACTGGAGGACAATGACACAAAACGTAAAAGTAATTTCCAGTTATTGCAAATGTTTGATTTTAAATCTTGCTGTTAAGCCGACCAGTTACTTTGGGCCTGGTAGGTTTGGACAGATTTTTTTCTTTAATAAATAAAATCATGATTACAATTTTGTATTTACTCTGGTTATCATTGTCCAGTTTCAAAATGTGTCCCTGTCTTTATTAAAGCTTTCATTGTTAATGTATTAGAAATGTCCTAGAAAAGTTATTAAAAGTTTATTTACACTGCACCCCTCTACATGTTAGCTAAGCTGATTAGTGAGGGAAAATTTACCTGCTCTATTTCACTGCCTCTGTTTATACAGACATCTGGAAATATCTATAACAATTTAACAATATCATAATTGATATAAGAGGAGTGAAACAGAGCCAGAGGCAGCTTGACTACCAGCCTAATCTCTCTTCAGTGTCCCCACAGCGAGCATGTTTATTCACAATGTATGTCATCATCAAAATCAGAATACTAAAAGGAAATTATATGGTTACAGTTGCTTCAAGACAATAGCTGTAACAGACTGGATTAAATTAAATAACACAATATATCACAATGTTAAGAAATATAAGAAATAACTCTAATATATACAAATAGCTCAATCATAAATATCCAGTATATTATAGAGGTGAAATATATATGGTTGACAACTGTAAAACTTTGTTAATTTTACTACAGAGCATGTGCAAAAATGTGTAACTATTGCACTGTGAACTGTGCATTAGATGGAGGAGTACAGGGAGATTAGTAGTTCATTTGGTTAATCTCAGTCTCTCACTGAACGTGTTCCTGTGACCTGCCAGCACATAATGGAGTGGGTGGGAGGTATTGTCCAGCATCCGCCTCTCCTACACCACCTTAGGGGAGTCCAGCTCCATACTCACAACATTACCGGCCTTGTAGATCAGTTTATTGACTCTGTTGGTATCTGCCACCCTCAACTCGCTACCCCAGAATGCAGCACAGAGGATGACACTAGCCACAACAGACTCATAAAAAATATTGGGCATTGTCATGTTTGTAGTCCACCACAGTGTCAACATTGACTCCCTGGATTGAAACATGGGGCACAGGTTTGGTCCTCTTATAGTCCAATTTCAATCCTTTGGTCTTTGTCACGTTGAGTTGCAGATGATTTTGCTTGCGCCATTTACAAAGGCCTCAACCGCAGCCAGGTACTCCATCTCATCACCCTCACTGATGCATCCAACCACCACAGAGCCATCAGAAAACTTCTGAGGATGGCAGGTCTCTGTGCAGTGGCTGAAGTCTGTGGTGTAGAGGTTGAAGAGGAAAGGGGAGAGGACAGTCCCTTGTGGTGCGCCTGTGTTGCTGCTAACCTTGTCAGACACATAATGTTGAAGACGCACATATTGTGGTCTTCCTGTGAGGTAATCAACAACCCAGGACACCAGAGAGGCATCCACCTGCACTGCTGTGGTCTTATCACCCAGGAGGGTCGGCCTGATGTTATTGAAAACATGACCCTCACTGTGCTCGCTGGCTGGTCCAGATGGGCATAGACACGACTGAGCAGGCAGGCGATGGCATCCTCAGCTCTGGTAAGCTGGTAAGAGAACTGAAGGGGATCCTGATGCGGCCTGACAATAGGTTGGAAGTTGGTCAAGGATGACTCTTTCCAGCGTCTTCATGACATGGAAAGTCAGTGCCACAGGCTTGAAACCCTGGAGCCACTGGGACGTGGCATCTTTGGTACAGGAACGAGGCATGATGTCGTCCACCGCAATGGGACCCTCTGCAGACTCAGGCTCAACATGAACAGTTTATTAAAGAATCCATAAGGCTGGGCTGCACAGGCCTTGAGGACACAGGGACTCATCCTGTCCGGACCAGCAGACTTGCCTGAGTGGAATCTTCTCATTTGTCTTTGTACCTGGTCGTGAGTGATAGGTGGGGGAGGGGTGTCACGACACCCAACTACCTACTCCACACCGCTCTCATGCTCTTCTGCTGGAGTTTTCACTCCAGCTTTCTTCTGTAATTTTCTTTAGCCTCTGATCTTTCCCTTCAGTCTTTTGAATATGTGGCTTTACAGCTGAAGGCCCCATCCAAAGTTGTGTTTCTTAATGTTTACAGGCCTCCCAAATACTGCACAGACTTTTTTAATGACCTCAGTGAACTGCTGTCTATGATCTATGTTGATTTCGACTGTGTAATTATTGTTGGGGATTTTAACATCCATGTGGACAACCCTCAGGACAAAGGGACTAAAGACCTGAGTAACACTCTGGGCAACTTTGGGCTGACTCAGCATGTAACAGAGGCCACACATAATAGAGGACACACTCTTGACCTACTGATCTCCAAGGGCCTGAGCATTTCAAACGTTACTGTGTCTGATGTGGGCCTGTCTGATCATTACTGTGTTTTCTTTGAAAGTAAAATCTCAGCCCACACAAATATATCAACAGCAGTGATCACAAAACGGTGTATAACTGAACACAGTAGTGAGATCTTTAACCAGGTCTTCCCATTAACACCTGACCTGTCCAGAGGTTCAGTCAATGAGCTCGTCAATAGCTTCAATGCTAAAATGTTAAATGTAATGGACACTATTGCTCCCATTAAGGTGAAGGTTATCTCTGGAAGGAAAAAGTCTCCATGGAGAAACTCCACACTGGTGAAAAATGAAAAAGAGAGTGTAGGAAAGCTGAGCGCAGATGGAGAAAAACAAACCTCCAGGTTCATTATGACATCTATAAAGAGAAACTTCACAATTATAATTTACAACTGAGGAGTGCAAGGAGGTCCTACTTCTTTGACATCATCACCAAAAACAGTCATAACGCCGGGTCTTATTTTCTACAGTTGACAGGCTAACAAACCCTCCTGTGTCAGTGGCAGCTGAACTTCATTCGACCATGGCCTGCAATGACTTTGCCAAATTCTTCACAGAAAAATCCAAAAGATTAGACAAGCAATTAATACATCAACAGCAGATCCAGGATATGTACTGTGTCCACCGAAAAACTGTTTAAACACCATCAAACAGTTTCACCCTATTAACAGCAAAGACCTGGAGGACATCTTAGGTCAACTGAACTCCTCCTCTTGCTGTTTAGATGTCTTGCCAACAAGTTTTTTCAAAAAGGTCACAAAGACTTTGGAGTCAGACCTGTTACAGATCGTCAACTTTTCTTTAATATCAGGTGTGTTTCCAGAATCACTAAAACTGCTGTAATTAAACCTATACTGAAAAGGACAATCTTGACAAGACACAAATGAATAACTACAGGCCGATCTCAAATCTCCCATTTTAAGTAAGATTATTGAAAAGCAGTTTCTCAACAGCTCAATTACTTCTTAAAACAGAATAACTGCTATGATGCCTTCCAGTCAGGTTTTAGACAGAACCACAGCACTGAAACCGCTCTGACCAAAGTGTTTAATGACATATGTCTGAACACAGACAGTGGAACAATGTCAGTCTTAGTTTTACTGGATCTCAGTGCAGCATTTGATACAGTTGACCACAACATATTACTCAAACGACTGGAGAACTGGGCAGGTCTTTCAGGAACTGTACTAAACTGGTTCAAAACATACTTAGAAAACAGGAAATACTTTGTATCAATAGGTAACTTCACATCTGAGCAGACAAGTATCACATGTGGAGTTCCCCAAGGTTCCATCTTGGGACCCCTTCTGTTTAACATTTACATGCTCCCACTGGCACAGATTATAAAGAACAACAAAATAAACCATCATAGCTACGCAGATGACACACAAATATATATCACAATGTCACCAGGAGACCGAGGCCCTGTACAGGCTCTTGGTAAATGCATTGAGGAAATTAATGACTGGTTGTGCCACAATTTTCTCCAGCTAAACAAACATAAAACTGAGGTAATAGTCTTTGGTGCCAAAGAAAAACGATTACAGGTCACCAGAGAACTTCAATCTATACACCTAAAACCACAAACCAGGCGAGAAATTTGGGTGTAGTGATGGATGCAGACCTAAACTTAGAAAACACATTAAGACAATAACAAAATCAGCTTACTATCACCTCAAGAATATTTCAAGGATAAAAGATCTGATGTCTCAACAGGACCTGGAAAAACTAGTCCATGCATTCATCTTTAGTAGGCTTGATTACTGTAACAGCATCTTTACAGGTCTACCTAAAAAATCAGTCAGACAACTACAGCTCATTCAGAACTCTGCTGCTCGAGTCCTCACTAAGACCAAAAAAGTGGACCACATCAGTCCAGCTCTGAGGTCTTTACACCGGCTGCCTGTCCGTCAGAGGATAGACTTTAAAGTTCTGATGCTGGTCTATAAAGCTCTGAATGGTTTAAGACCAAAGTACATCAGTGACCTCCTGACCCAGTATGAACCTTCCAGATCCCTCAGGTCATCTGGATCCGGTCAGAACCAGACACGGAGAAGCTGCATTCAGCTTTTATGCTCCTTATATCTGGAACAAACTCCCAGAAAGCCTCAGATCAGCTGAAACACTCAGTTTATTTAAATCCAGGTTGAAGACTCACCTGTTCTCAGCTGCATTTGAATAAAGCACCAAATCCACACTTAAGTTTAAATTTCAAAACCTACTTTTTAACTACTGATTTTATCTACTGTTCTGATTTTATCTACTGTTTTGATATTTGATTTTATATACTGTTTTGTTTGTTTGTTTGTTTGTTTGCTTGTTTTAATCAAATTTAAATCATGCTTTATATTTGTTTTTGTTTTTAATGTCTCTGTAAAGCACTTTGAATCACCTTGTTGTTGAATTGTGCTATATAAATAAACTTGCCTTGCCTTGCCTTTAATAACGCCATAGACCCATTCTCACCTTCTCTCTGCTGCCTGCTCGGATGGCCCTCCTCTTGTTTTTGAGGAGTGCTTTGGTGTCTGTTAGCATTGATTAGGGCTATTGCCCTGTAAAAGCTGTCCTTGAGTCTGTTTGTCCGCGACCTCAGCAAACTGAATCTCATGCCAGACAACAGCAGCTTAACACCCGGTGTCCTGGGTGTGTGCAATCCCGCAGGATGCTGCGTGCCCTCTTGAGACAGTGAGTGCTGTACAGGTCCTTGAGGGAGAGAAGAGGATGTCCATTGATATTTTGGGCCATATTAATGACCCTCTGAAGTGCCTTTTTGTGTGCCATGGTGTAGCTGGAGAACCATACACAGATGCAGTATGTCAGCACACTTTCAATGGAGCAACAGTAGAAGACAATCAGCAGCCCCCACTTCAGGTCCATTTTTCTGAGGATTCTCAGAAAGTGGAGAAGCTGTTGGGTGTTCTTTACAACCGCCAAGTTATTTGAGTTCCATTGGAGGTCTATGTCTATGTACACACCCAGGAACTTGAAACTGGACACCCTTTCCACGCACTCCCCGTTGATGCTGATGAGCTGTAGCACAGACTTCCTCCTTCTGAAGTTCTGAAGAGTTGCTGTCTCACGTGGAGCAACTCTTGTTTGGAAGTGGAGAAATAGTGGAGAAGACAAACAAATGGACTGGGGTGAGCCTTAGTCAGTCTTAAAGATACACCTCAGTACTCCCCCAGAAAAAATTGGGGGTAAGGAACCTGATGGTAGTTTGAGCCGGGGATGAAAAAGAAAACCTTTTGACAAAAAATTTGATTTCATAACTACCATCATGATACCCATGATCTCTGATTAAGGGTGTACCTAGAAGTAAGTAATAGAAAAAGAGCCTGCATATTTTTATTATCAAAAAAAAAATATCACAAATAAAATCTTGCACTTATTATTCTGTTAGTTCAGTCTGCTCTTCAATTCTTCCAAGGAAGAAATTTCATGACCTTCCCACCAAAGAAACATTGCAAATTTATTCAAAAATACAAAGTGTTACCAAGTGTTACATATCTGAGGTATATCTTGTCGTATGTACCAAGAATTATTATCCATGTATCCATGCTTATTGTTTGAGAACATGACTTACAATCACAAACTTGAATATAAATATGAAAACTGAACAATCTGAACAACTGCAATAGAAGATGAAAAAGAAAAACCTCTGGTTGACATCAATGTGACAGGAAGTGTACTTTTGAATCTATTATGTTTTAACCAATCAGAGCTATCATATGCATAGATGGTCTTACCCAGTCACTCATCTCACTTCCTTCACTCACAGAAATAGCAATGAGGTTCCTAAAAAGGAGTAGTATCAAGATGGTGGGGTTATGGATGACATGGCTATTTCTTCATCAAGGATGTAAGGGCTACTTTTTTCTGTTCATAAATCTGATATATGTTTTTATTGTAAAGTATATATGTGTAGATTTATAGATAATAACAATAATATTTTTGAAATGATAACAATTTAAACATCTTAAAGCAAAATTTTGTTTTTCTGTGTTTTGTTTTAACTCAGACTCTCTGGTGCCAGTGAACATAGTTCAACTTGGTGAACCGGCAACCTTAACATGTGCTTTACCGAAAGAGCTGAGCAGTAAAGCAATCTACTGGTACAAGCAGAATGTTGGAGAAACTCTTAAATTGATATTGGCACTGTATAAAAATACACCACCGGAATATGGTCCTGAATTTTCAAATTCAAGATTTAATGTAAATAATGATAAAAATTTTAGCAACTTGATCATTCTGAAAACAATCCAAGAGGATGAGGGAATCTATCACTGTGGAATCACAGAGTGGATTAATGCTGAATGGAGTGGGACATACCTGTTAGTAAAAGGTAATTTTGCACCCTAATTTATCAAATATTTTCTGAGCATGCTTTGAAGAATGTTTGTGTTTTGTATTATAAAGGAAACATTCAGAGGACATCAAACTACTCTGTTGTCCAGCAGCCGACAGCATCAAAACCGGTCCGTACAGGAGACACAGTGACTCTTGAGTGTTCAGTCCTCTCTGAGTCTCAGACTGAGGCATGTCCAGGAGATTATAATGTCTTTTGGTTCAGAGCAGGATCACAAAAATCTCACCCAAACATCATCTACTCTGATGGAAACAGAAAAAATGAATGTGCGAAAAGATCAGAGACTCAGAAAAACTGTGTTTATCACTTCTCTAAAAATATCAGTGCTTTCGATGCTGGGACTTACTACTGTGCTGTGGCCACATGTGGGGAGATATTATTTGGAAATGGAACTTCAGTGGAACTTGGTATGATTATGAATTAAGTACTGGAATTAATACACAATAACATGTTATTCTAAAATGAGGCATAAGACTTTTTAAGAAGATTTATTTGTTTTTATTTTCCAGAACAAACAACACAATCAATATCTATCCAAATGACCTTATTAGTGTTCTTGTCCATTTCTGTCATTGGAAATGTTTTCCTCATCTTCTACCAAAGATTATGGAAACCATATAAAGGTAAGTGTTATAGAAGCTAAAGTCTTTCTTAAAGGCAAAAATGATCTCATTGCATTTGGAAAATGGAAAATAAATATATATTCTATATTTACATGTCAGACAAATTCAGGAACGAATGCCACATTAAGTGCATTTTTGACATACTGTCATATTTACAGGAACAGAAAGTGCTATACCAGGAGCACAAAATGACAAATTGCACCAAGCTGTAAGTAATAACAAATATTGCTAGTTAATATATTGTTTTACCAGTTCTTTATTGCAGTTTTTGCTCATGGTTTTAATTATAAAGCAGGGTGAAGCTGATGAAGAACTAAACTACGCCTCAATTAATTTCTCTGAAAGAAAAACAAGAGGAAGACAGAAGAGAGAGTTTGCTGAGGACAGCGTCTACTCTCAAGTTAAATGTTGAACTTCATGACAATGTTGAGCATTTCCTGAATTTTAAAAGGAACCTCATATTCTGTTATTGACCTTATATTTAAGACTTTGGCATTTTGTTTAGTTTTGTTTCCATTACATCTTGACTGTTGGCAATTTGTTTGCTCCACCATTTGGGCTCTCAAAGCCTGTAACTTAGATTTATTGCATATCCGAGGGCAAAATTTGAAACTGTATGTAGTCCTTGTCTTTTTGAAATTTTGAATTAATAAATGTTACTTTAATTCCTCCAATGCTTTATATGTTTGGTCAATGGTATCTAGTTGTTTCTGCTATGTTGTGAGGCTATGCAAAAATGGAGACTATTTAGATGTAATGAATTGCTTTCTTCAGTGACTAAGTAAGTAACATACTATATTACTTCTAAGAAAAGTAGTAATAAAAGTAGTAATGTGTAATACATTCACTTTTTTTGCATAACAATCCCAACACTGACACAAGCATTGTGTGCTATGAACTCATAAAATCCTTACTAAGCAAGCTTGCAAGCTTTGGCTTGTAATTTTGTGCTCCATGTTCCAAATATGATTGCTTTTAGCTTGAGAAGACTAGTATGGCAGAGGCCAAAATGCTAAGGTTGAGGTTTTAAAGCACCACAAACCAATTATAGATGACTACATGCATTATTTATATAGTTTGTATGTACCAAGTTCATAGTTTTTTGCAACAATTCTCATCATAGTCAGCCTACTCTTCATGATCACTGGTGGTGGCAGGGATGTAGTTTGAACAAGTTGACATCTTTGTCCTCAGACTCCTGATCACCACAACAGACCAGCTGGGAACCATGGCCTCAAACTTGGAGGTGCCAATTCTCCATGGTTATTTGGACATTTGACATAATGACTGGGCAAGTTACTTCAAAAAAGTAATCAGTTATAGTTACTAGTTACTTCTTCAAAACACTAATTGTAAATTAATTAATTACTAGGAAAAGTAATTATCGCGTTACTTAAATAACAGACAGGCTGATCACATGACTGTCAACATGTGAGTTAATCAACACATTGTGTGCTGGACTGCAGGGTGGCAACCAGAGGAGGACCTGCCCCTGCAGCAGATTGTGTGATTAATACAAGCACACAATCAAGCAACAGAGAAAGTAGAAAATCATAAATGTAAAAATTATACACTGAACCCAAGTCCCCAAGTCAGCTCATTCCCCCAAAGCCAGCACACGAGGACTGGAGGACCATGACACAAAATGTAAAAGTAATTTCCAGTTATTGCAAATGTTTGATTTTAGTTCTTGCTGTTAAGCCAACCTAAACATACCATTTAATAGGTTTAGAGGGCAGTTACTTTGGGCCCGGTAGGTTTGGACAGATTTTTTTCTTTAATAAATAAAATCATGATTACAATTTTGTATTTACTCTGGTTATCTTTGTCCAGTTTCAAAATGTGTCCCTGTCTTTATTAAGGCTTTCATTGTTAATGTATTAGAAATGTCCTAGAAAAGTTATTAAAAGTTTATTTACACTGCACTCCTCTACATGTTAGCTAAGCTGATTAGTGAGGGAAAACTTGCCTGCTCTATTTCACTGCCTCTGTTTATACAGACATCTGGAAATGTCTATAACAATTTAACAATATCATAATTGATATAAGAGGAGTGAAACAGAGCCAGAGGCAGCTTGACTACCAACCTAATCTCTCTTCAGTGTCCCCACAGCGAGCATGTTTATTCACAATGTATGTCATCATCAAAATCAGAATACTAAAAGGAAATTATATGGTTACAGTTGCTCCAAGACAATAGCTGTAACAGACTGGATTAAATTAAATAACACAATATAGTTAAGAAAGTTAAGAAAATATAAGTTAAGAAATATAAGAAATAACTCTAATATACACAAATAGCTCAATCATAAATATCCAGTATATTATAGAGGTAAAATATATATGGTTGACAACTGTAAAACTTTGTTAATTTTACTACAGAGCATGTGCAAAAATGTGTAACTATTGCACTGTGAACTGTGCATTTGATGGAGGAGTACAGGGAGATTAGTAGTTCATTTGGTTAATCTCAGTCTCTCACTGAACGTGTTCCTGTGACCTGCCAGCACATAATGGAGTGGGTGGGAGGTATTGTCCAGCATTTTTTTGGACTACATCCGCCTGTCCTACACCACCTTAGGGGAGTCCAGCTCCATACTCACAACATTACTGGTCTTGTAAATCAGTTTATTGACTCTGTTCGTATCTGCCACCCTCAACTCGCTACCCCAGAATGCAGCACAGAGGATGACACTAGCCACAACAGATTCATAAAAAATATTGGGCATTGTCATGTGTATTCTGAGGTATTTGTAGTCCACCACAGTGTCAACATTGACTCCCTGGATTGAAACAGGGGTCACAGGTTTGGTCCTCTTAAAGTCCAATTTCAATTCTTTGGTCTTTGTCACGTTGAGTTGCAGATGATTTTGCTTGCACCATTTACAAAGGCCTCAACCGCAGCCACGTACTCCATCTCATCACCCTCACTGATGCATCCAACCACCACAGAGCCATCAGAAAACTTCTGAGGATGGCAGGTCTCTGTGCAGTGGCTGAAGTCTGTGGTGTAGAGGTTGAAGAGGAAAGGGGAGAGGACAGTCCCTTGTGGTGCACCTGTGTTGCTGCTAACCTTGTCAGACACATAATGTTGAAGACACACATATTGTGGTCTTCCTGTGAGGTAATCAACAACCCAGGACACCAGAGAGGCATCCACCTGCATTGCTGTGGTCTTATCACCCAGGAGGGTCGGCCTGATGTTATTGAAAACATGACCCTCACTGTGCTCGCTGGCTGGTCCAGATGGGCATAGACACGATTGAGCAGGCAGACGATGGCGTCCTCAGCTCTAGTAAGCTGGTAATCGAACTGAAGGGGATCCTGATGTGGCCTGACAATAGGTTGGAAGCTGGTCAAGGATAACTCTTTCCAGGGTCTTCATGACGTGGAAAGTCAGTGACACAGGCTTGAAACCCTGGAGCCACTGGGACATGGCATCTTTGGTACAGGAACGAGGCATGATGTCGTCCACCGCAATGGGACCCTCTGCAGACTCAGGCTCAACATGAACAGTTTATTAAAGAATCCATAAGGCTGGGCTGCACAGGCCTTGAGGACACAACCTGTCCAGTCCAGCAGACTTGCCTGAGTGGAATCTTCTCATTTGTCTTTGCACCTGGTCGTGAGTGATAGGTGGGGGAGGGGTGTCACGGCACCCAACTACCTACTCCACACCACTCTCATGCTCTTCTGTAATATTCTTTAGCCTCTCTGATCTTTCCCTTTAATAACACCATAGAACCATTCTCACCTCCTCTCTATTGCCTGCTCGGATGGCCCTCCTCTTGTCTTTGAGGAGTGCTTTGGTGTCTGTTAGCATTGATTAGGGCTATTGCCCTGTAAAAGCTGTCCTTGAGTCTGTTTGTCCGCGACCTCAGCAAACTGAATCTCATGCCAGACAGCAGCAGCTTAACACCCGGTGTCCTGGGTGTGTGCAATCCCGCAGGATGCTGCGTGCCCTCTTGAGACAGTGAGTGCTGTACAGGTCCTTGAGGGAGGGAAGAGGATGTCCGATGATATTTTGGGCCATATTAATGACCCTCTGAAGTGCCTTTTTGTGTGCCATGGTGTAGCTGGAGAACCATACACAGATGCAGTATGTCAGCACACTTTCAATGGAGCAACAGTAGAAGACAATCAGCAGCCCCCACTTCAGGTCCATTTTTCTGAGGATTCTCAGAAAGTGGAGAAGCTGTTGGGTGTTCTTTACAACCGCCAATGTATTTGAGCTCCATTGGAGGTCTATGTCTATGTGCACACCCAGGAACCTGAAACTGGACACCCTTTCCACGCACTCCCCATTGATGCTGATGGGCTGTAGCACAGACTTCCTCCTTCTGAAGTTCTGAAGAGTTGCTGTCTCAGGTGGAGTAACTCTTGTTTGGAAGTGGAGAAATAGTGGAGGAGACAAACAAATGGAGTGTGGTGAGCCTTAGTCAGTCTTAAAGATACACCTCAGTACTCCCCCAGAAAAAATTGGAGGTAAGGAACCTGATGGTAGTTTGAGCCGGGGATGAAAAAGAAAACCTTTTGACAAAAAAAATGGATTTTATAACTACCATCATGATACCCATGATCTCTGAATAAGGGTGTACCTAGAGTTAACTAATAGAAAAAGAGCCTGCATATTTTGATTATCAAAAAAAAAATCACAAATAAAATCTTGCACTTATTATTCTGTTAGTTCAGTCTGCTCTTCAATTCTTCCAAGGTAGAAATTTCATGACCTTCCCACCAAAGAAACATTGCAAATTTACTCAAAAATACAAAGTGTTACGAAGTGTTACATATCTGAGGTATATCTTGTCGTACGTACCAAGAATTATTATCCATGTATTCATGCTTATTGTTTGAGAACATGACTTACAATCACAAACTTGAATATAAATATGAAAACTGAACAATCTGAACAACTGCAATAGAAGATGAAAAAGAAAAACCTCTGGTTGACATCAATGTGACAGGAAGTGTACTTTTGAATCTATTATGTTTTAACCAATCAGAGCAATCATATGCATAGATGGTCTTACCCAGTCACTCATCTCACTTCCTTCACTCACAGAAATAGCAATGAGGTTCCTAAAAGGAGTAGTATCAAGATGGTGGGGTTATGGATGACATGGCTATTTCTTCATCAAGGATGTAAGGGCTACTTTTTCTGTTCATAAATCTGATATATGTTTTTATTGTAAAGTATATATGTGTAGATTTATAGATAACAATAATATTTTTGAAATGATAACAATTTAAACATCTTAAAGCAAAATTTTGCTTTTCTGTGTTTTGTTTTAACTCAGACTCTCTGGTGCCAGTGAACATAGTTCAACTTGGTGAACCGGCAACCTTAACATGTGCTTTACCGAAAGAGCTGAGCAGTAAAGCAATCTACTGGTACAAGCAGAATGTTGGAGAAACTCTTAAATTGATATTGGCACTGTATAAAAATACACCACCGGAATATGGTCCTGAATTTTCAAATTCAAGATTTAACTTAAATAATGATAACAATTTTAGCAACTTGATCATTCTGAAGACAATCCGAGAGGATGAGGGAATCTATCACTGTGGAATCACAGAGTGGATTAATGCTGAATGGAGTGGGACATACCTGTTAGTAAAAGGTAATTTTGCACCCTAACTTATCAAATATTTTCTGAGCATGCTTTGAAGAATGTTTGTTTTTTGTATTATAAAGGAAACATTCAGAGGACATCAAACTACTCTGTTGTCCAGCAGCCGACAGAATCAAAACCGGTTCGTACAGGAGACACAGTGACTCTTGAGTGTTCAGTCCTCTCTGAGTCTCAGACTGAGGCATGTCCAGGAGATTATAATGTCTTTTGGTTCAGAGCAGGATCACAAAAATCTCACCCAAACATCATCTACTCTGATGGAAATAGAAAAAATGAATGTGAGAAAAGATCAGAGACTCAGAAAAACTGTGTTTATCACTTCTCTAAAAATATCAGTGCTTTCGATGCTGGGACTTACTACTGTGCTGTGGCCACATGTGGAGAGATAATATTTGGAAATGGAACTTCAGTGGAACTTGGTATGATTATGAATTAAGTACTGGAATTAATACACAATAACATGTTATTCTAAAATGAGGCATAAGACTTTTTAAGAAGATTTATTTGTTTTTATTTTCCAGAACAAACAACACAATCAATATCTATCCAAATGACCTTATTAGTGTTCTTGTCCATTTCTGTCATTGGAAATGTTTTCCTCATCTTCTACCAAAGATTATGGAAACCATATAAAGGTAAGTGTTATAGAAGCTAAAGTCTTTCTTAAAGGCAAAAATGATCTCATTGCACTTGGAAAATGGAAAATAAATATATATTCTATATGTACATGTCAGACAAATTCAGGAACGAATGCCACATTAAGTGCATTTTTGACATACTGTCATATTTACAGGAACAGAAAGTGCTATACCAGGAGCACAAAATGACAAATTGCACCAAGCTGTAAGTAATAAGAAATATTGTTAGTTAAAATATTGTTTTACTAGTTCTTTATTGCAGTTTTTGCTCATGGTTTTAATTATAAAGCAGGGTGAAGCTGATGAAGAACTAAACTACGCCTCAATGAATTTCTCTGAAAGAAAAACAAGAGGAAGACAGAAGAGAGAGTTTGCTGAGGACAGCGTCTACTCTCAAGTTAAATGTTGAACTTCATGACAATGTTGAGCATTTCCTGAATTTTAAAAGGAACGTCATATTCTGTTATTGACCTTATATTTGAGACTTTGGCATTTTGTTTAGTTTTGTTTCCATTACATCTTGACTGTTGGCAAGTCACGAACCGGGCCGTACGGTCATGACAAAGAAAACTCCAGACATGGTTAGGAATGTTCCAAGCTGCTTTATTCTTTTAAAACAAATAAAACAGAAAAGAAACCCTACTGTCAAAAACAAACAGTGGTGTGTGTAATCAGTACCATCAGTAGTGTGTGAAGGAAAGGATGAGTGGAAGATGATGCATGTAATAGTGTCAAAAGCAAAATCCAAACCTAACGCAGCCAAAGTCCAACCTGGTGTCTCAGAGTCAGCTAAAACTATGCCCTAAAGGCTTTTTATATAGAGTCCTGGCACACTGGCCCAGGTGTTGCCAGTGTCACTGATTGTAAACGGGAACTCCGCCTCTCCAATGCCTGCAAACGAGACACACATGAGCCAAAAGGAAAGCAGGATGCAGTGGGTCGTCACAGTTTGTTCCACCATTTGGGCTCTCAAAGCCTGTAACTTAGATTTATTGCATATCTAAGCTACAGAAGTCTTTCATTATCCATTGATAACTCTGTTGTCATGCCCTCCCCTCAGGTTAAGAGTCTTGGTGTCATCCTTGTTAGTAATCTGTCCTTCACAGCACATATAAATAATATCACTCAGTCTTCCTATTTTCATCTCCGTAATATTAACCGCCTTCATCCCTCACTCACTCCAAACAGTACCGCCATACTTGTCAATGCTCTTGTCACATCTCGTTTAGATTACTGTAATTCTCTTCTCTATGGTCTACCTCATACATCCCTCCATAAATTGCAATTAGTTCAAAATACAGCTGCTCGTATCATTTCCAGAACTAGATCCACTGAACATATAACACCTGTTCTTAAACAGCTCCACTGGCTTCCAGTTCACCTCCGTGTCAATTTCAAGATCCTGCTTCTCACTTTCAAAGCGCTTCATAACCTCGCTCCTCCATATTTATCCGATCCTCTCCATACTCACCCCATTGTACACTCCACTCTTCTTCAGCTTCCCTTCTGTCTGTTCCACCTGCTCGCCTGACGACCATGGGGCTCAGAGCCTTTAGTTGTTCTGCCCTGAGACTTTGGAATTCACTTTCACCAGATCTCTGGACCACAAACTCTCTCACCACTCAACCCATCTATTCAGAATTGCATACACCTGATCTGTCTTAGTCCATTTTTACCTTGCTCAGCTTTTATACTTGCTTTTATACTTGTGTTTTGTTTTGTTTCTTTTACCCTATGTCTAAATTTTATTTTGCCATGTTTATTAAATTTTGTTGCTGCTATTGTTCTTGTGTTATTGTAAGGTAACCTTGAGGTTAAAGGAGTCCTATAAGTATAAAAAAAAAAAAAAGTATTTTTATTATTATTATTATTATCTGAGGGCAAAATTTGCAAGTGTATGTAGTCCTTGTCTTTTTGAAATTTTGAATTAATAAATGTTACTTTAATTCCTCCAATGTTTTATATGTTTTGTCAATGATATCTAGTTGTTTTTGCTATTTTGTGACTTCAAACAAGAGAACGAAAAACAGAGGGAACAGGCAATTATAATAATGCCTGGGTCTCAATCTCATGGCCCATGTCACCTCTACTTGCGGCCCGCATAATGAGGTGAAGAAATATTTTTAAAAATTATTATTAAAAAAAGTGATTTAATATGAAGGCAATAGGCAGAGTGTTACAGGCATAGCCCTAAAGAATGTAGCCTCATGGGCAGTGTAGAATAGACTGCCATACCCGTTATGTGTCTGTGAGCACGAGGGAGAAAAAGGAGAGTCATAAGGTAAGAATTGTCACTGACCAGAAATGGGAGATGGAAGCATGTAAATATAATAATAACCACTGCAGCCAAAAAGAGTTCCTGACGAGCCCAGTTTAAGTAAGCTATTAAGACTCGACTGTACACTGTGTTCGTTTTTTCCTCCCAAACAATAATTTGGAGCAGCCTTTCAACGCCTCTCTCTGTCTCTGTTGACCCTGACAGCAAAGTAAAAAACTATAGTTTTCAGCTACGAGCAACACAGAACCCGACGTATTAGCCAGAGGTCCCTTTACTACGGTTCGGAGCCACGGACGAGTGGAATAGTTTTCTATACGAGATCGCTGCAAAAACTGCAGCCTTACCTAATGTCCACCCTACTGTTACTCATTTTATATTAAGATTTAAAAATCTAGTTTGTATTGGGATGACAAATAACCTTCAGTAATAGTAATAAATCAGACAGCAATAGTACATTCATGTAGTTGTAAAAAGCATGATAATATATTAAGTAATCCAAAGTATTCAGAATACATTACTCTCATTGAGTAACGTAATGGAATACGTTACAAATTACATTTTGGGGCATTTATTCTGTAATCTGTAGTGGAATACATTTTAAAATTAATCTTCCCAACACTGGACATAGCTTTAACAAGGTGCTGGAAACTTTCTCTGTGATCTTGGTGCATATTAATGGTCCATATTAACATGATAACATCTAGAAGTTGCTGAAGATCAGCTGCAAAGCCTAAATGCAACTCTAAATACCCATTCCACCACATCCCAAGGTGCTGTATTGGAATGAGATCTGGTTTCCTTGCAGGTTGACTTCACTGAGTACAGGGAACTCATTTTTCATATTCCAGTAATCAGAGATTATTTAAGTTTTTTGACATTGTGTGGGCTTCCTAATCAAAGTAGTCATCAGAAGACTGACATGATCAGGAACAATATTCAGGTAGACTGTGGCATTTCAAACTATATTTAATTGGTACTAAGCCCTAGAGTTTGCCAGTAAAATATCCCCACGTCAACATACTACCAACAGGCTGGATTGTTGAAACAAGGCAGAATAGAGCAATACTCCTGTGTTATTTAAAGCAAATTAAGACTGCCAGCTGAATGTTGAAGTGGAAATTGAGATTGAGATTGTTATCATGAGATTTTGATGATTCTGTGAAACTCTTTCTTGTTCTTACCTGAGAGGAATGGCACCTACCGTGGTATTCTGTTGCTGTACCCCATCTATTTCAATGTGGCATCAGGAAGGCATTGTTTGCCGCAGAACTAATTCTCACTAGATATTAGGCATGGTTGTGCAGGAAAAATCCTAGTAGATCAGCAGTTTCTTCAAAACACAAACCAGCCCATGTGGCATCAATAACCATCCCATATTCAAAGCAATTTAAATTATTTTTATGATACTTTGTCTGAATTTCAATACAGCTGAGATAACCTGCCATGTGATCGGCTGTGTTAACTGCTATAACCTTTGGGTGTGGGTGCGGGTTCTGACTTTCATCTGTACTCTTTCATTAAACATGACTTCATAGTACTTGGCCTGGGTTGGGTGCATTAAGAATGTGTGATATCAAGACAGTTTTCAGGCCAGATCATTTACAGCTCGCCCTCTGTCAATGAGTCTTTTCATAATTTTAAGGACATAATTTCTAAAGGCAGACAAGAGGCAGAAGGTTTTTGTTTCAATGTTTTTTGGATTTCGTCTGTGCTTTTTGCAGACGATGTGGCTTCTTATGTCTTCATCAAGCAGTGACCTCTGGGGCTGTTTGTAACCAAGTGCAAAGAGGCAAAGAGAAAGATGCTCAATATCTTTTTAATACATTTAAAAAACGATTGGACCAGATTAAAATATACTGTTTCATATCAAGTGGGTATATTTTATAAAATAACTGGTTCAACTTAAAACATCTGGTCAACCACGTGATTTCTCATATCTACTAATGTGAAAATGTTGTCCCAAGACACTGATGACATTGATTTTGTTTTATTTTCAAACTCAACAGCGTAGGAGTTGACTGTCCCCTTCTAATGATCTGAATCCTTTTCATAATTGTTTCATAAAAATTTCTTGACATTAAAGTCTGAATCTTCTACACTGCCTAAGGTGATTAGTGAAGAAAACCTATGTGCTGAGATGATCAACTGCAGGATAATTTGTTCCTATACTTGCTTCTGCTGCCTGTGTTTCCACATAATAAATGCATGCATATAATAATGATGCTATAGCATAAGTAATTTCACAGTGGTGAGAGGAAAGTCAGAGTCAGCTTTATAAGCATCTCAGTCTCTTGTGAGTCTCATCACAGATGCACACCAACCCCCAGTGCTCAGCCATGATATATGCTGGGACTTGTGCTTTATATATTTCTGCAACATTTCCTTATTACTACCCTGTCCTGAAATAATAAAGTCTCGTTATTTTGAATGAGACAATCCTCAGATTGGGGTGGCTGTGGCTCAGGAAAAAAGTGAGTCTTCTACTGATCAAAAGCTTAGTAATTCATTCCCCAGCTAATCTATTTTGCATGTTGAATCATTTTTCATGAAGATACTGACCCCCTGGTTTCTCCCAATGTGAATGTGTCCATAAATGTTCGTCATGCTGCTGAGGTGTTGAGAAAAGAACTTGTATGAATGTGTGTATGATTGGATGGCTTGCAGTAAAAAAGCACTTTGATTGCTCTGTTAGAGTAACAGCTACTTTCAGCCCACTGACAGTCACAACTAAAATGTTGCTCTTATTCTGGACATGTGGTTAATGTGGGTGACTTTTGGTGAAATATCTGCTTCTAGGTAGTTTCCTATATGAATAAATAGTAAAATACTCATTTGTTCTGTTTTCTGAAGAAGTAAAACCATGCAGCATTGTTTCAGGTTGCTGTTCACGTCTTCTGAAAAACAAGATGTTATGACCTCTTAGCAATGAAACATTCTGCTTTCAAATTTCCTCTGAAGTGCAGAGTTTGATGTATTTGAGGCATTTCTTGCAGTGCATATCGCAACCAAGAGCAGAATTGCCATTTGCTGTTTCTGTGCTTAAGATTTAAAATTAAAATCAAACAGAGACAGTCAAACATAAAAAGTGAACAACGTGAAACCTTGCAACAGAAGATGAAAAGAGAAGATGTGTTTTTAAAAAGCTCAAAATGAGACCAGTGTGACAGGAAGTTTACTTTTGAGTCTCTTCCGTGTTAACCAATCAGATTTCTTTTATGGTCCAACCCAACATGCTCCTTTCACCAACTTAACTTACTGAAAAACCCCGAGAAGGAGCAGTGTCAAGATGATGGTGTTATGGATGATATTACTTCTTCTTCATCATGGAAGTAAGTGCTAATTCATTCTGTACATAAATCTTAAACTTGATCATTTATGTTGAATAGATTTGTCAGGATTTATCGATAATTATATTAATAATATTTTTTAACATTTTCATCTAATACAACATTTTGTCTTTCTTCATTTTGTTTGACCTCAGATTCTCTGGTTCCAGTGAAAATGGTTCAACTTGGTGAACCAGCAACCTTAAAATGTGATATACCCAAAGAGATCAGGAGTAAAGTATACTGGTACAGGCAGAGTGTTGGGGATACACTTAAATTAATTGTGACACTATATCGAGATACAGAACCTGTGTATGCTTCTGCGTTTTTGAAATCAAGATTTTCTGCACAGAATGCCAACAATTTTAGCAAACTGACTGTTCTGGAGACAATCCAAGAGGATGAGGGAATTTATCATTGTGGAATGACAGCGTGGCATAATCTTGAATGGAGTGGAACATATTTGTTAGTTAAAGGTAATAAACAGACCAACTTTTACAAACTTTTTAATGTATTTTGACATTTTTTTGAAGAACGTCATTGTAATACATTTTATATTATGCAGGAAAGACTGAAAGGACATCAAACTATATTGTTGTACAGCAGCCGATAGAATCAAATCCACTCCGTCCAGGAGACACAGTGACTCTTCAGTGTTCAATTCATTCTGATTCTGAGAACAAGACGTGTCCAGGACATCATAATGTTTTCTGGTTCAGAGCTGGACCTAATAAATCTCATCCAAACATCCTCTACACTCATGAAAATAGAACTGATCATTGTGAGAAAAGATCTGAACATCAGGATAGATGTGTTTATCGCTTCTCTAAGAATGTCAGCTCCTCTGATGCTGGGACTTACTACTGTGCTGTGGCCACATGTGGGGAGATATTATTGGGAAACGGAACTACAGTTGAACTTGGTATGATTTTGTTTTATTTGCTAGTATTTATACTAAACTATGTTAATATCAAGATAAGTTACAAGACTTTTTAAGAATGTGATTTTTGTGTTCTTTTTTTTAGAGCGAACAACACAACTTGTATTTATTCAAATGGCAATATTAATAAGCTGTTTGACCATTTCAATCATTGGAAACATTTTTCTCATCTGCAGACGAAGCGTATGTAAGAAAAGTAAAGGTAAGTGTTATCTGAAGTTAAAGAGTCATGCATTTTGTAAACAAAATCTTTAAATGAGTTCTCCTATAACACCATAAGGTAAATTTTTGTTAATTAATTGTTAATGAATCTGTACGACACCTCCTTCCCCACAGTGACTGCCTTTACTTTGTGTACCTGAATTTGTTTAATGCATGTATCTATGTCTATGAGTTAGATTTTTGTGACAATAAATTCACAAGGTAATATCACATTTAGTGCATTTCACTATTATAATTTATTGTTACAATGTATATTTTAAGGATACGAAAGCGCTATAACAGAAGTCCAAACCGACAATTTGTTCCAATCAGTAAGTAACAGAAATTACTGCTGTTCAGTTCAAATATGTCTAAAGAGTTCTAAAGAGTTCCTCATCACAATCTAAACTATGTTTGTGTATTCTTATTATAACACAGACTGAAGCTGATATAAACTACGCTGCACTGAATTTCTCTGAACGAAAAACCAGAGGAAGAAGGAAGAGGGAGTTTACTGAGACTAGTGTCTACTCCTAAATGCCAGTGTTGATGAAGTATCAACATATTGAGTATGTCCTTAAAAATAAACCTGACATCCTATTACAGAGTCTATGTTTGTGACTTTTTGGTATTGTTAGTTTCAGTCTTTGTCATAAATTTGCTTCATCACTAATACAGTTTGTGCTGTCAGTATTTGTTGTACTTGTGACATCAGTAGTTTTTTATCTGTGAAAAATGGCTGCCTTGGTTTTCACAAAAAGATTACATTTAGTGCCTATGACACTTTAGTTCACACTACAGGCATCAGGTTTTATTTGGGGGGGGTCAGTTTTATTTTAAGGGCTGGGGCTGGTGTTGGGATGTTTAATTACTTTGCACAAGAGTTCTTTCAGAATAAATACACATCTATGTGCTTATTTCACCTTCTGTCACTGTCCTGGATCTTCACTCGACTGTTTTGAGTTGCATTTTCTTGTTCTTAGTTAAGCGTATCCTGAGTTTCCTCAGATCTTTGTCATGTCCAGTGTGTGAATGTGTGTGTGAATGGGTGGATGACTGAATGGTGTGTAAAGCGCTTTGGGGTCCATAGGGACTAAGTAAAGCACTATACAAATACAGGCCATTTACCATTTACCATGTCGTCGTCATATCCTTCATGTTGCATACGCTCTATCAGTCAATGTTAGCATTTCAGTTAACTGTGCTTTATGTTTTGTCATGTTTGCCAGTGCTATGTTTTAAGTTCATGTTTGTTTGCAAAGTTCTGCATTTGGGTCCACTCTCTACCTGCCACACAGCATCCCTTGATTGAATGACGTGACAAAGAACAGGGGGAAACTGAGTACTTAAATACACACATGAGGCAATTACAAATATGGAACATAGCTGGGAAAAACAAATTACGGATAAACGAAGTCAGACTAATGACAGGGGAAGCAAAACTAAATGTAACACATGCAGGACAAGAGACTTTCAAACTAAAATAGGGAACTAACACAGCGTGAGACATACAGACTTGACAAAGGCAAAAAGAGAATAAACAGAGACATCACTGACTACAGAGGCAAGGCACAGAGGTACCAAACAGATGGAGACATGCCTGGGGAAACAGACTGAGAAAAACAATGAAAACCACTATTAGAAAACCTCAGTCAACTGATGCAGTCAGACTAAAATTCAATCTCATTAATTTATTTCCGTGAAGAAAGCAACAACACACAAGAAATATTCAGTTGCAATTACAAGCTGAGTAGCCTTGTTCTGTTAGCATTGAGGTTAAACCTTGGACTCATGATATTATGATGGTTTCCAATGTTCAGCCAGTTCGAGTGTATGGGATTCACATGTTACTTCATTTCAGTGTTTGTTTATATTATCATTTTATAAATGTGTTGTAAGCTATTTCAGAGGGCAGATTAAAAAAAGTTACAACGCCATCAACAGTTTGATAAAATGCACATTTTGTGTACTGCTATCTGCTTGCTTGCCTTGCAACCAACAATGCACTAGATAGTGCTAGCAAAGCTATCTGTTAATAGGTACAGAGTCTGTCAAAATATTAAATAAAGACCAAGCAATCATCAGTCTGCAGAATCTGATTGTTGTTTATGTTTTGAAACAACAAACTTTACATTATCTTAATAAGCTGTCATGTTTTACATCTTTCATCGAAGCTACAATCCCTATTAAGGATACGTCAAACTTAAATTTAGTATCACTTCATAATCAGTGTCAAGGTACAGTGTAGGTTCAATAACAGGGGAAATAAATTTGAAAAGAGAACCTTTAGCATTTGGCACCCTCATTCTGCATAATCCCGTAAGTAACACCCTACAAGTAGTCACACCATCTAGCCAAGTCTTGGTTTTAATCTAAAGCATATCCTTTTGTGGAATGTCATGTTCTCCTCAATTTTATGTATATTTAAAGTGTCTCATAAAACATAAAGGAGAATATAAAATTCACTCTTTAATGACACAAAATTATGATTGATATTTATTTCAGTTTGATATGTTACTCAACTCAAATCTGATAGTACATAATATAAAGATCCACATAATCTTAACATATATATTTTTGATTTAAATAGCCAGCATTACAAAACACATGTCCCATCTCTAGCCTAATCTATTTTGCAGTGCTACTAACAATAATATATCAGCACGAAAATTGTTAAATATTCATTCTTGATGAGGAGAGCATTTTACTGGTAGTCTATCATGCCAGAGTATATGCTATTATGTGGTAGCTCCCGCTTATTCTTCCATTTTTTAACTTTTCTTGAGGAGAAGTCCAGCGCCGCATAGTTTACTCCTACTTCTTCACCCTCCTGCAGATTATTAACAGAAATTAGAAGATAGAAAACAGAATTGGAATTTAATAACCATTTTAAAACAGTTTTACAATTTATACTAAACACACAGAACATAGTCATAGTTTGAAGTTGAAAGTGAAGTGTGATACTGAGGCCCAATCAAACTCTTTTCATGTCTAAACTTTACTAAATCTCCCACAGTTTACTTTTAGCAACTTTTTGAAAGGAGGTCAGGTAAAATTGATTACTACCCTGTAGTTTTGCTTGTATCTCAGTATGTTTTGGTTTTCTCATAGAAAATGCTTGCTTATTGATCTGTGTGTTTCAGTTCTAAGAGTCTGCATTGACTTTGTCACCCATGGCATCTGTCCAGTGTAGGATGCTAACATTATGATCATCGGCTAGTCATGCTTTTTGCAATATTTACAATATGTACCACATTACTCAGTTGATCTGCAGTTGATCTATCCTGTTCATTGATTGGAGGCTCAGTGGAGATGGTTTCTCCTCCTGTTCATAAAAAGAAAACATTAAGAGTGATTTATTTTTTAAGCCTTTTAAGTCAGATCCAAGAACCTAATTATCACGATTATAGTAATACTGGATAGGGCTCTGTAGTCACACGTCTGTTTACTTCCTGTGTATTTGCTGGCTAATTTATGCTTTACATCGCTTCTACTTTCCCACACTACCATTGTTCCAATGCTGACATCACTGGTCTGGTCCAATCATCTTTCTGCCCGCCTTCTTCAGGCCATTCAGCCTCCACTCCGTGTACATTAAATCTCACTGTTAATCTGTCATTCTCCCTTGCAAACACCTTTGTGCAACCCACCTCGTCCCTATCCCTGCCTCTCTCATGTTACTCAGGTTTCATCCAAGCCTCTGTCTTCATCTCCACCACCAGCGTTGCATTCTGCTGCAATGGGGCATCAGTTGTCTAATCGCCAAATAGTTTAACTGAATTCTGCATATCAATAAATCATTTTCAATTCCTTGTAGTGATCTCTCCTTATTGAACTAGCACCTGTAGATTCATACTGTTAAACTCTTGCTTTACCACTTCTGAAATAGACTATTAGATTAAAATCTGTCTCCTGAAATGGCTGCTTAAGTCTACTGGAGTCACTGTCATGCTAATGAAAGCAGTTTGAAAGCACTTGTGAGTCATTAACTTTTGAGTCATCTTCTTTTGTGACTCATCCAGAAAGTCGCCACTTAAAGTTTGGTGACACAGGTATGTAAGGACTCGCACGGCAGGTCTGATAGATCCATGCAGTTGATAATAATTCTAATTCTGACTGAAATGAATCACGCCATGCATTACTGGGTCCAGAGTACAGCAAGGACTGCAGTTCTACATGGTGGGTGCTGGTCGTATTTGGGTATTGTATTGCTTTCCTTCAAGATGCTGGGGACTGCATCGAAATGGCAAGTTCCAGGCCCCAGATTATATTTTACCCTTTATTTACGTGTGAACATCTGTTCACACGTTGAGTCTAAAACCTTGTTAAATTTGTGATGTGAAACATTAAGGCAGTTCTAAAGGCAACCAGTACTAGCAAGGTAACTATTTCTGTATACTAATGTTATACTATTAATGTATATACACACAAATGTGATGTAATGCAAATGTCATGCATCACTGTACCTTTGGACTGTTCGCAAGTTGGCTTCTGTTTTCTGGACAGAATCAGACCAAAATTTACAAGCACAGAGAAGATCAGCAGTGTCACAAGCACAGCACTGAGCGGGAACTCATCTGGAACGAGAAAACATCCCAGCAGACACTTTACATCCCGTTTATGTAATTGTGTAATAGCGCACATCTACATGACTCACTGTTAGTCCCAAGTAAATTTCATGTAGATAGCTTTTATTGATTTATATTAATTACTAATATTTAGTAATAACAATGAATAAATAAAATCATTCTCTCCTCGTAGTTTATGAAGAAGCCTGCAGACAATGTTTTTTCTCATCAACCTCAGCTGCACTTTTTTTTAACTACACAACAGAGTGTATTGCAATCCAAGAGTCATGGATAATGAATTATGTTGAGCTCAAAGTAAGACTTTTCAGCATCAGAAAGAGAGGTGTGTTTTGACTTGACTTTATCACCACGGTAACATACAATGAACACACAATCTTCTCTGTAGCAGGTTATATTAGTTTCATTTTGAAAGCTGAAAGTCCAATATTTTAGCTAATTATTTTATTTACAGTGAGCTTTAAGAGCAAGAAAGATTATCAACTGAGGGAACACATTTTATTCATATGTACCTTGTTAGGCCGTATCATAATAACACCACCAAACTGTAAAGTTACTGCATGTATGACATTGTCACCGGAGTTCACTTGCATTTGTTTGATGATACAGAAAATATCTGACTTATTTTTATGTTTTGTCTTGCGTTTGTCTGATTCTAAGTGTTTTTACATAGCTGCAATTAGAGCTAATAGAGCACAGGTAAAAGAAAATTATCATTTACATTTGTTAAGTATTACATTCCTTTTTTCCCCATTTGTCTAATAATGTTGGAGTAGGTAGTGCTAAATTCATTTTTTTTTTTTTTTATTTTGTCCCCTTTGTGTAATTGTGCAGACGTTAAATCTAGGTTAACAGAAAAAGATGAACACGATACCTGTTATCTCTGACTAGGTTTTAGGTTTTCTCAAATCCAGCTATCACAAAGAAGGCCTGGCTATGTTCAACTTGCTTCATAGTGCAACCCTGTACTGAAGATCAACACATTATTATTTAGCTGTTCCAGGTATGGCTTCACAGTTCTCTGATAGGGTTTATAAAAAAAGCACTAATACTAATTTGTCTGTCTTCTTTACGTGGCATTTTCTTATCAAGCATTGTATTTTTGGATTGTATTGCCTTCTAAGTGTTCATGTTGAAGTGATCACTAGCTTTACATCTAAACTAAATGCATATAACAATGTGGACAGCTGAAATGCAGGGCCCTTCATGTGACAGAGAACACTGCAGGAAATGAGCAGAAAACATACACATAGACGAACAAAAAAAGAACAAAGACAGAAAAGGCAACAAAGGCAGCCAAATAGCACCTGCAATATGACAAACACAAATAGGCTGTAAAATGGTCACCGGTCTCCAACCACTGTGGGCTGTAAGCTTTAAGAACATTGTATGTTTATATAATGTATTTCAAGCTGATCTAGGTAGAGTTGCTTTATTAGAGGCCTGAAGCTAGCATGTGAAGACCTCTAGTATATATTCACAGAAATACAGGCAACAATGATCACTATAAATAATAATATTTTAAATAAGCCTTTAAAAACATACTTGTCACCACTTTTGTTCCTTCACCAAACAGGATCTCGCTGCATGTGACAACAGCACAGTAGTACGTCCCAGCATCAGATGACTTTGTTATAGTTTTGGACAGACTGTATTCACATCTCCCATCCTCTTTATTTCTGACATTGCCGTGGTAAATGATATCTGGATGGGATTCTGATCCACCTTTAAACCAGTGCACTTTGTCTTCCCCTGGACACTGATCTGTGTCATTCTTGTTCTTAGAGAGAAGCGAACACTGCAGAGTCATTGTATCACCCAGGTTGACTGACTCCATGTCTGGAGTTTGTTTCACGGTGACAAATTTATGTTGAGTTTTAGGATCTGTGCGATTCACAAAAAGACATGTCTTGGTATTAACGCTATTTGTTTTGATTTTGACACAGATATATAAAAACAATCAATAAAATAAATATACTTTACCAGTCACTGCCAAAATTGTGCCATTTATAAATTCCACTTCATATACCGATCCTGCATGACAGAGGTAAGTTGCTTCATCTTCTTTGCTTACATTTCTTATGATAAGAGAATACACATGACCTGCTTTTGTGGCACTGAATCTTGAGTTGTTAAATTGTCCGTTGAGGGATATTTGTTCATAAGTTCCTTTAGTGACAGTTTCAAGCATGTCCAAAATTCAACTTATACCAGTAAGAAAACTCAGCATTATTTTTCACACATGTCAGATTCACATTATCTCCAAGTTTAGCCACATGTAAAGACATCTGCTGAGGAATCTCACTCATTTCAATCAAAGCTGAAGAAAAGAAACCAACAGTAGCAGTTAGAACATGATAGGGCAAAATACTTAAAAATATATATAATCATTATGTAGTCTAAAATATTACAGAGCCTTGTACAGTTTGTCTTATATGGTTTACAATGCTACATCCCACAGTACAGAAAAAGTAAACTCACACAATATACTTAGAAGAATCAAAGGAACCAGTCTTCCGATCATTGTGGTACCACAACCTTCTCTTGCACAACTGATGTCTTCCCACTCAAAAGAAGATTTAGACACAAGATGATCAAGGTTCAGAAAGTGGAAATCGCAGTGATTGGCTGAAACACAGAAAATGCACTTCCTGTAATATTTTACAAGCCCTTTACAGTGAATCTAGGCTGTACTGTTTGTTTTCAAAGATAATTCTCCAGGAACAGTAACATAATCTGTATTTGAAAACCTGAATTATATGTACATGGAAGCAGTTGTATTCAAAACAAAATTGTGTTTTAGTTTGTTTATGATGTACAATCCACATAGGATAACCACAATAAAGTTTGAGCAGATAGTTTTACCAATCATTTAAACAAAGATTTAGGAGACTATGATTATCCTCACACCCTCAAACACCAATGAACAACAACTGACAGTTTTTTCCCCCCTTCGTCTTATACCTCATCTCACACCCTGAAGTTGACCTTACACTTTCCATATTTACATACCAACCATGCAAGCAAAACCATCCTTATACCCACATTACAGATTTTGGATTTAAATTTAGTATCCAGACTTAAAAAAAGCAGAGAGCCACAACTAAATAAATAATGATCAATCAAACAAAGTTAGGTTGGTCATTGCCCAACAGCAGATCCTCTTTGCATTCACTATGATTGACAAACTCAACTGGATAGTTGCTTTCGGATGTAGCTACAATACTGCACACATCTAAGATGTAAATACCCTATTAGAAGGTTTGTTCCCTAAAAAGATTAACTTTGTTTTAGTCATTTTTTACATGTTTTGTTTGAGCATCTGAAACAACAGCAAAGCCTGAGTTGTCTATCTGTAATAAAAAAAATCAGCACTCCTCTCATTGAGCAAAGCAGTACAATAGATCTATAATGCTTTACTTTTGTTTTTGGATCAGAATGCGTGTAAGCAAAACTTATTGGCACTTTTCTCAACTTTTATCTGCAGTGCGGCTGTTTGCTTCCTGCAACTCTCTGTCTCAGTCACACAGCCCAGCCCAACTTTTTTTGTCCCTTATATGCATGAATTAATAATCTTGCTATCAATTGTGCAAAGAAAGTATAACATTATAGCAAACCTACATTTTATTTCCCTCTATGCTGGCGTTGTCTCATGGCAATCCATGTAACTGTAATTTTTTCATACATTCAGTAAGCTAACCATTAACTTCGGTCTCAAGAAATAACTTCGGTCTCATACATAACATGTTATTATCTTTCTCTAAGTAGCTTTTGTTTTATTTTTTTTTCTAAATCCACTCAAATAAAGCAAAGCTTAATATTAAAGCAGTTCATTATTTACATGACTGAGTTTAACTGCCAACTCTTGTCCAAGAACATGAATCATTGGATTAAATTTTGTATAATACTGAGTGCTTTGAGACTTTGTTGTCAGTGCAGCTGTCTACTGAGGTTACTGACGCTACTGGACTCCCACTCAAAAACAAATATGTAATGAAGTAAAACACTGAAAAAAACTTTTCGGTGTGGTGTTTGTCTTTGGTTTTGTTAGGTTTCGGGTGGTTTTTTGTATAATTTCATTATTTTCAAGAATCCAGTTTTAACTCTTGTAACT
Organism: Oreochromis aureus; assembly: GCF_013358895.1. Taxonomy (NCBI): domain Eukaryota; kingdom Metazoa; phylum Chordata; class Actinopteri; order Cichliformes; family Cichlidae; genus Oreochromis; species Oreochromis aureus. The sequence continues at coordinate 20,598,336 of NC_052943.1, read as the reverse complement.
TAGCTTTTGTATATGAAATGAATAAAGTTTGTTCCTTTTTACCCTTTCAAGCTATGTGTGGATGTTAGTGTGATTTTAATTTATAAACTTTTGGGATAATTCAAAACCTGCACCACATATTGACTAAAATATTTCCATAGTGCAAATCAATTGCTTTATGGCTGAAATACATACAAGATGAAACTTTGAATGAAACTGAAATAAAGAGTGAGAAATAAACGTGGCGTGTGATATTAAAGTTCTTCTTTGGAGCAAAAGGAGATCAATTAGCTAAACTCATGCTTTGATGATTAAAGTTCACTGTAAGCATGCTGGTTGGTGGGCCTTACCACTTCAGAGCAGAATGGTAGTCCTCTAATCTCAGGAAATGAGACATGAGACACTACAGGTTACATAAATAATGAAACTATGACACTTTATTTATTTATTACTGTATGGAACAAAACAAAATTATACAATAAAAAATATGCCTGCTGACTGTCTTAGACCAGCAAAGCAACAAAACATAAAAAACACGATGAATATGAGGATGTGGCATCTCCTTTTAATATACATAACTTGTTTCATAAGAATAAAAAAGGGACAGTAAAAAGTTAGGCTTTTTGATTAATACAGGATAGTTTGGCTCAGTCTGGCAGCAGACAAAGAAGAGTTAACACACAACTGTCACGGGACTGGGTCATGTGACCCAGCATTTGAGTTTTATTGTATTTTGTTTTCCACTTGTGTTCTAGTTTCAGTTTAGTTTACCTTATTAAGTGCTATGATGCCTAGGTTGCTGTGTTAGTTCTTTGCTTTGTAGATCTTTTCGTCTTCTCCCCTGTTCTAAGTCTCCCTGCTTCATGTCTACCTGTCATGTTTCATGTCTCTGTGGTGCTTGTTGTCAAATTTCTGTCATGTCTGCGTCTCGTAATGTTTCCTGTTTATTTTGGAAGTCTTGTTTCCATGTTCTATGTGCTTAGTTTTCACTGTGGCGTCATTATGTTCAGTCTAGTCAGCTGTTTCCTCATGTGTCTCCACTTCCCCTGGTCACCTTGTGTGTGTATTTAAGCCCTCCATCTTCCTGTGTTCAGTGTGGTGTCGTCTGTGTTCCCTCCCCCATGTCTAGTTTTAGACTTCATAGTTTCCCTTCATGTTTCATAGTATTATCAGTGTTCATAACTTTCATAGTCTCTCTAGTCTTGTCACAGTTTATTCATAGTTGTCTTAGTTTGGTCTCAGGCTGTGTACTTTATTTTTGTATGCTCAAGTATCAGCCCCAAATAAAGGCTCATTTTTCGTTAAAGTTAATTCCGTCTCCTCGTCAGTGTCCGCACTTGGGTCCTCCACTCATTCTTCACTCAGTCTGCCTCCCGCAGACAGTGACGACAACGGAATTCAAATTCCTATTTTATTTAACTAAGCATGTACTGAGGTGTGAAAATGTCAGGTATAAGTAATACATGGATTTTGAATGTATGTAAAAATAAAACATGATGATTAAAATGTGGAAACTACCCAGAGTGAGAGAGAGAGTGAGTGGACTGAAAGAGCAGGCTTTAGGATATTTGCTTTTTCTCCAGTTGAGTTTCTGAATTTCTGCGTTAACTTCCTCCAAACGATCAGTATTTTAGGCCACATCCCCACAAGACTGCAAAAGGAAGTCATACCACTGATCATTGCATCAATCTCTATTTATCAGCTATGTACTACAGGCCTTCAATATGGCAGTAGTTAAAAGTTTACTTAAATGTCATTACCTGACACTGTGGTCATAGCCAGTTATAGGCCAATCCCAAACCTTTCCTCTTGTCTCAAAAATTCTTGAAAGGGTAGCTAACTGATCATCTGCTGAGGGATGGTTTATTTGAAGAGTTTCAGTCACGTTTCAGAGCTCATCACAGTAACGGAATAGAATTTGTGAACGTTACAAATGGCCTTCTTATGACCTGTGACAGTCGATTAATCTCTGTGCTCATCCTGTTGACGATAATATTTTACTACAGCAATTATAACATGCTGTAGATATTAAAGGTTCTGCACTGCAGGGGTTTGAATCACATCTATCTAACAGACTCAGTATCATTTGAAGGCATAACATACGTCACAATGGCTGAAAAGGCTGTTACCAGAACTGAACCCAAACGCAGAAACCCAAAGCGGAGGCGGCAGAGTGTTTAACAATGTTTATTGATCTAGCACTGGTTGAACTTGAGAGTAGCTGGAAACAGTGGGACATAGAATGTAACAGTGCCATGAGTGCCTGAAGTCAAATGTAAGAGTCGTGGAGAATCCAGGAGAGCTATGGTACAAGAAAACATGGTAAGTAAAGCACATCACAACGAGAACATGGAGCATGGATAGCTGATTACCAACTTGGAGTAGTTGACAAACTGGCAGTGAAGGAACGTCAGCATAGAGTTTAAATCTCTCTAGCCTGATTGCCTCAGATCAGCTTCAGGTGAGTGGAACTGCATCTATTCATGAAGCCAGATAACACACAGCAATTAGTTGAACTGCAGTGTACTGCAGGAATGTCTTCAAGACATAAAGATCTTGATGACGCCTAATTTTCTGCTTTTAAATTCAGATAAAGCTGAGGTTATTGGTAGTTTTTGACCAGGATATGTCCTTCAATGTGCATAATAAACACATATGTAGGACACATCAAGTGCACATTCTGTCTTAGAGTGATGCTGAAATACTAGTTCATGCATTTATTACTTCAAGGCTGGACTATTGCAATTCATTTCTATCAGGATGCTCTAAAAACTCTGTGAAAAGGGAGTACTAACAGGGACTAGAAAGAGAAAGCATATTTCTCCTATGCTGGCTTCTCTTCATTGGCTCCCTGTTAAATCCAGAATTCAATTTAAAAATCCGTCTCCTCACACACAACGTTTAGAATAATCAGGCCCTTATCTTATTTTAATGACCTTATAGTATCATATCACCCCAATAGAGCACTTCGCTCTTAGACTGCTGGTGTACTTGTGGTTCCTAAGATATTTAAAAGTAGTATGGGAGGTAGAGCCTTCAGCTTTCTCACAGTAGGACAACAGAGTCCTCACATGGAGCACCCTCCAGTACCCCACTGAGGGACTCCAAGAAGGCTGGGTACTCTGAACCGCCACTAGGCGCATAAGCGCAGACGACAGTCAGGACCCATTCCCCGACCCGGAGACGCAGGGAACAAACCCACTCATTGACTGGGAGAAACCCCAATATACAGGCAGCAAGCAGGGGGGATACCAGGATACCCAACCCAGACTCTGAGACAGAGTCCACCCCCTCTCCAGGAGACAGGTTCCAGAGCCCAAGCCGTGCGTTGAGGTGTCCGCTCAAACAGTGGGGAAGCCTTCCACGGATGCGTTGTCGTTGGGAATATGACCCCCTATGAGCAAGCACTTTGGGGACAGTGTGAAGAAACTTCCTGCAGAACGGGGCTCAGGGAGGGGTGGCCGTCTGCTGTGACCAGTTGGGGTAAGAAAAGTAAGGCAGGATAAAAGATATGCTGTGGAAGAGAGCCAGAGATAAATAACAAGTATGATTCAATGCATAGAGGTCTACTAACAAAGTGCTCTAGTGCGAAGAGCTCTAATAGGGTGATATGGTACTATAAGGTCATTAAGATAAGATGGGGCCTGATTATTTAAGACCTTGTATGTGAGGAGCAGGATTTTGAATTCAATTCTGGATTTAATGGGGAGCCAATGAAGGGAAGCCAAAACAGGAGAAATATGCTCTCTCTTTCTAGTCCCTGTCAGTACGCTTGCTGCAGCATTTTGGATTAATTGAAGGCTTTTCAGGGAGTTTTTAGGACTTCCTGATAATAATGAATTACAGTAGTCCAGCCTAGAAGTAATATTTGCATGAACTAGTTTTTCAGTGTCACTCTGAGACAGGAAATTTTCTTATTTTAGAGATATTGTGCAAATGGAAGAAAGCAGTCTTACATATTTGTTTAATATGTGCATTGAAAGACTTCAAGCAAAAGGTGCAGTGGGTGATTAACTACAGAACCCTGTCACTCAGTTAAGGAACCAGCAGGCTGGTGAGTCACCTGTACAGTAACAATTTGCCTCCAATCCTTCTGATGCACAGAGAAATATATGTGACACTAATTAAGGACAAAGACACATAGTAAAATTAAATGCAAAACACAGGAGACTTTTAACTACAAAATGAATTAAGAAGTAATTAAAATTGGAAACATCTCAGAGAGACTTGACAAAAAGACAACACAAAGCAGGCTGATCTAATAAATACCGGAAAATGAGTTAATTGAAAGCAGAATACAAACGTATGAACAGAACTCAGAATGCAAAAACATAGAAACAATAAAAAACTCATCTTTAGATAACAATGAGAAACATCCATTGACTATGACGTGTATAGGTGCAATTCTGAAGAGTGTCAACCCTGTTGCACGGATAAAGGAAATCATTCAAATTTTGCATATGTTTTATCGTTGCTTAATCAGGACTCTGCAGAATTCACAAATGTTTGCATGACAGCTGCATAAACAGGAATTTTTTATGCGTGGAGAACATTGCTCTCACTTGATGCATGTAAACTAGTTAATGATGACCAATGCACATGCAACTGTGCAGATACAGTTTGACAAAATCAACAAGGCTCTTGTACTTTCATTTCAAAGCACTGTGGTATAGGTACGTCAGTGTCTGTGAGAGAACAAGCAAAGCCACATGTGGCGGCTGAACTGTGCGATGCAGGCTGTGGCTGGCTACTTCTCCGCTTCCGACACCCCGCCAAAACCTGTTTACGTAGAACGCATATGAATTTTGGTATCAACAGGATATGTAGCTCACTGAAAACAAGCCTCCGCAAGCTATTTTTAGCTGTAACTGTTAACCTGATAGTTTTCAGATCTGCTGTACTGGACATTGTTTAATTAATGCATTAATGCAGAGTTGTACAAAAAGAACTACTTTCAATCACAAACTCCACGCAAGTACAGCTGTGCTAAAGACTGAAATAAAAAATAATTTCAGTCAGGTTTTGAGAGTTAAAATATGATGATGTTAAATATATAACATATAAAGTTTAATCGACCAAAGGTCAGAAGAGGTCTGTAGACCACCAGGCAACTTGGGTGTGATTGAGGAGAAAGTGAAGACAGATATTAGAAACCACAATGAATGTTGTCTGGTTTCTTATGAGGTGGGTGAGGGGGATCAAAATATTTTCAGACCCACCAACCACAATTTGGTTAAAAGTGAACAACCTTTGATATTTAAACACTGTTCAAGTTAAGTTCATTTACCACAACAGGCTTCATAATATGTACAACATACTCTGCTTTTAGAGTCTTGGTTTTGATAAGCAAAATGCTTTTGGCAAAAGCCTTTAACCCAATTCATACTAAGAAAAGGAAAATACTACAGTGTTCAAAGGTTTAGCTATCCTTTCTGAGCCATTCAATTGGCTCCAAATTGATACTGATTATGTGATGTTGTCAGGTACCAGCTGTGTTTTCCTATTGTGTGCAATGTGCTCTTTAGCACTGGTGCTCTGACCCTCCAGTCATGGCCACTGATAACAGCCACATTTACCAAACCTGCAATGTCCTCATTGGTGGTCGGGGTTATTTCTGTTAAGAATTTGTGTTTCACTTCAACTTCCAGATAAATTATAGGCACTATGTGCTGCTAGATTAAAGTTAGTGAAATATTATAGTTTGAGTTAAAACACGTGTAACTGACCTCCCTCACATATGCCATAGCAAATGGGCCTTGCAGTACACATGCCACATGACGCTTTGTATGCAAATTAGCCATTCTAGTAGCTTTGACAAATACTAATTGGCACCCCAGAGATAAGAATAAGATCTAGCTATTACTAAGAGACTATAATGTCAGATGGCGATTTGCACAAGTAATGGCTTCCTGTCTGTTGGCATCTCAAAATTTCAAGATAGGCACTAATCAGTTATTTAATATACTAATGTTTGTAGACGCTGTGTATAAGATAGCTTACAACATAACTATGTTGCGTGTCTAAGCAGTACATTGCTTTTTCTAAACAAATTATGAAGGAAACCACATTGCTGCAATGGAAATTCTTACAGAACAGTTGTCATGTCACATGTCAAGTGCTAACATGATATGCTACGAGTTGCTAGTGCACAAAATATTTGCTTTAACTTGAGTTGCCTTGCGGAAACAGGTTTAAAGTTAGCCCCTGCACAGGAACTAAAAATAGAAAGCAAGAGAGAAAAAAATACCCCTTGTGGATTCACAACACGCAACCACATTACTGCTGATTTTTCCACTCACTGCCTGTGAAACATCAGCAAAAGTATTGTGAATAAATTACCTATTCTAAGTTACTTATTTATGATTTTTACATAAAATGAACTCAATGCAAACAGTCAGATTGAAAATAAAACTCTCTGTATTGTTTTTTTGTTAATAAAAGGAAGCTGATATTATATGGATATGATGCAACAGAATTCACTCAAAGCAACAACATAATATGTGTAAGACGTTTTAACCGACCAGTTCCCCCCAATGTTGATTTTTCAACTGAACATAAATTTGTTTAGCTTTTTTTTTCATTATAAATGTTTTAAGTTATTAAGATCAATTGTATAAATTATTTTAGATTTAAATTTTAAATATATTTTATTTCTATCTTCTGGATAGGGATAAAAGGCCATAATTAGTCATGTTACTACAATAAAAACTGCTGTTACATTAGCTTTCATTATTGAGTAAAATGGGTGTATAACAGTAATGATGACTGCTCTTATTTGCTGCTGTCTTAAAGGATGACTGAGCTGAAGTCACTGCAGGCCCAACATGTTGACTAAGTTGTGACAAATGCTCTGTTGCCATCTGCTGGTGGCTTATTGGTAATTTTACTTGAATATTTCTACATTGTACAAATATTATTTAAAAAATCAATACAACTATTATTTTAAACTATTAAATATACTATACCGAACTATAAATTAAATTTAACTAATAAAAGAAGAGCTTTTGACTGAATAAAAAGGAAACACAGAGGTTTTGAAGTAAGTGGTTTTAAACTTTTTACTGTTTATTTACTCTAAGGTCAGCTACTAAAATTGAGTCCATTAAAGTTTTTTGTCTAGATGTTTGTTGCTGCCTGTTTTTTAATGGAGCAGTTACCTCATGTCATCTTACATGGCAATGGCAAAGAAACGTTGTAGAATTTGACTTGACATCAGTGGGAAATCAGTGAATCAACAGCCACTCCTCTCCATGTGTGCTGGGGCCATTTTTATTGCACTCGTTTTTAATGCATTTTCTAATAAATTTAACTCCAGATTTTAAAAACACTTCCCAGTTTCTTCCTTGAGGTTACAACAATCTCATGTCTACCACGCCATCTCATCCTCCTCAAATAAAATGTAACAGCATCTCATTCTAAAACATAATGGCTGAGCAGGGGCCCATATAGAATAATAGACCTTTTGCCCAGCTGCAGGGGCTTCCTGAGACCTTTGAAACAACCAAACAATAAATAAATCTTATACAAATTTAAACATTCTTATTTTCCACTTTTTAAAAAAAACTGTCATCTAAACACTGCATTTAAAAAAAAGCAAAGTAAATATTTTGTTAACTAAAATGTGTGTCATAACCTATGTCTATGCATTTCCAGACCTCTAATGTTGCATTTTTCAACCTGGACACTGAGAATGTACTGCAGAGAAATGGTCATCAGTGCGGCGAGTTTGGAGTTTCTGTTGCCTTCCACCTGCAGCAGAAGCCCGACTGAAAGAACCTTCAAGTTACCCTGTTTCTAAAGCTGGTGTCAGCTTCAGAAATAGGGTAAGGAGCTTGGGAATGTGGGACGGGTTTGGAGTAGAGCCGGTATTCATCCATATTGGGAGACGATTTGTAGAAAATTAAATGATTGCAGAAAATGGCTGTCAGATATGGATGAGCCCTGCAATACCACCTTGAAATCATTTATTTTTTTAGCATAACACTGTTATCAAGTACACTGCCAGCGCAGTAAAATGGAACACTAACAGTCATAGATTGTCGTGAAATGAAGCAATGTGGAATCATCTTCACAAAGAATTAAATAAAATGCAGCAAACATCCAAACAGCTTGGAATTTCCTTCAAGACACCTGCTAAACTCTTAATGAAGACTATATAAGGAAATTATAAGAAACTTTAAGCTGTGTTGAAGAACAAGACTTGGACTTAGAACATTTATTGTCAATGTACAGTTGCTTGCACAATAAAATTAGGTAGCAACCACAAAGGTGTGAAAGTAAAGAAAGCAATATACAAAAAAGAAGAAGAAAAACAATATAAGAATAAAGTTGATTAAATCAAATATTCACGTTCAAGCTCATCAGAATTGTCCAAACTTTTTTGTTTTTGCTTTATGCACTATAATTCCCAGAGAAATATAAAGACAGGAACTGCTGCTCAAGACTTTTGCACAGTACTGTAAATGCATTACTAAATGTCTTGCTCAATCATCCAGGTTAGGAAATCCCACATAGTTGATTCCGTCAACTGCTGTGGAACTTTGAGAAAGAAAGTTTCCACACGGAATCTTGTCACTGTGCAAATACTGACTGTACTTTTTTTTTTATACACCAAGACCCAGTTTTGCACTGGTGCAGCGTGTTATGAAATCACGTCCTTAATTTCATAATTATCATAATGACACAAATTATTTCTCATTTTAAGATTTGTGGTGAGACCTTTCATTAACGAAATAAAACAATCACAGCTAAAATCTTTTACTTGCCATTATTCTTGGTTTTCTTCTAGCTCTACCATGGGGTTGATGTGGGTTATTTTTAGTGGAAAATCTGCTGCTGGATGGTTTCCTATGTAATTTACATCACAAATTACACATTAGTTCTGGTTTTTGAAGAAGCAAAATCATGCAACATGGGTTCAACCTGTGCCTCAACACTGCTAAAGAACAAAATGCCATGGCCCCTAAACTCAACATTTCTCTAAAGGGCAGAGCTTGAGGTATTTGATGCATTTTTTGCAGTACATACTAAACCAGACATAGACAATCAAAAATGAAAAGTGAACAAAGAGAATAAAAAGATAATATGCTTTAGAAACAGATGAGATTAGGGAGTGTACACGGGGAGTGTACTTTTGAGTGTCTTCTGTGTTAACCAATCAAATTCCTTTTATGATCTAACCCAACACGCTCAGTTCACCTCCTTAACTTACTGAAACCCCCAAGAAGGAGCAGTGTCAAGATGGTGGTGTTATGGATGATGTTGCTTGTTCTTCATCAAGGAGGTAAGTACTAATTTATTCTGTCCATAAATCTGAAACTTGATTATTTATGTCAAATACATTTGTGAGCATTTATCGATAATATTTTTATAATAATATTTTGAAAACATTTTAACCTAATACAAAATGCTGTTGTGTTTTAACTCAGATTCTCTGGTTCCAGTGAAAATGGTTCAGCTTGGTGAACCAGCAACCTTAAAATGTGATATACCCAAAGAGATCAGCAGTAAAGTATACTGGTACAGGCAGAGTGTTGGGGATACACTTAAATTAATTGTGACACTATATCGAGATACAGAACCTGTGTATGATTCTGCATCTTTGAAATCAAGATTTTCTGCAAAGAATGCAAACAATTTTAGCAAACTGACTATTTTGGAGACGGTCCAAGAGGATGAGGGAATTTATCATTGTGGAATGACAGCATGGCATAATCTTGAATGGAGTGGAACATATTTGTTAGTTAAAGGTAATAAACAGACCAACTTTTACAAACTTTTTAATGTATCAGAGTATTTTTTTGAAGAATGTCTTTGTAATAAATTTTATATTTCGCAGGAAAGACTGAAAGGACATCAAACTATATTGTCGTACAGCAGCCAATAGAATCAAATCCAGTGCGTCCAGGAACCACGGCAAATCTACAGTGTTCAGTTCTCTCTGATTCTGAGAACAAGACATGTCCAGGAGATGATAATGTTTTCTGGTTCAGAAGTGGATCTAATAAATCTCATCCAAACATCATTTACACTGATGGAAATAGAACGAATCGATGTGAGAAAAGATCTGACCATCAGAAAAGATGTTTTTATCAACTTTCTAAGAATGTCAGCTCCTCTGATGCTGGGACTTACTACTGTGCTGTGGCCACATGTGGGGAGATATTATTTGGAAATGGAACTACACTGGATATTCAAGGTATCTGTTCCAATGATTCTGAAATTAATCCATATAATATTTATAAATCGGATAACATAAATATATATATATATATATATATTATAACCATATATTATATATATAATATATATATATATATATGTATATATGTATCTATATAGATAGATACATATATATATATATATATTATCCGATTTATAAAGTACCCGTAATTAATAAAAATGTATATTTCATATCTACTCTAATCTCATCAGGATGTGACATCTCTTACTTTTAGCCACATCTAACTTTGTTTCTCACTTTTATTATTGTTCCAGAAAGCAGTGTGTTGTCACAGACAGCCAGTACAGTTGTTTTTCTGCTCAGTGCTGTCATGTGTATAAGTCTCTTTATTATTGCTGTCCTCATTTACATAACCAAGAAAAACAACAGTGATCATCACAAAGGTAATTGAACTTACTCACCATTTGCTATAAACAAAAATAAATAATTAATTCTTAATTAAATGTTATATTTCTGTACTATCATCAAGCTCCTGGTAATGATCAGAAAACACAACAGGTACTTAATATTAACATTATTCTGATAAATATGAACTTAAAACAATTAAAAGGTTAAAAGTTTTGATATTTTCTAATATTTTCTAATTTTCTAATATTTTTCATTTAGGACATTTCCCAGATTAAGGACACACAGATGTTTTCTGCTGTTGTCTTTGCCGTGATCAAAGTTGATATTTGTACAACAAAGGTTGTGAATGCAGCAGAGGAGCAGCAGATCTATACAGCTGTCAAAGCTTTTGGGCTGGATTAGAGCTACTTACCGTTGCTTGGTATGAAACAATCTACATTACGGGATTTTTACATCTCATAGATGATACGCTTTTATGTGTTGAAGTTCTGTTGTAGTTCTGTACATATTCGCACACACATCTAATGTGTACGTCTGTTGTTTTTCTCTGTCTTATTTACATTATTATTATTATTATTATGTGCTGCCTTTAATGAAGCCCAAGTAAAAAAAAAAATCCTCCAAACACATCAAAGTAATTATGTTAAAAATTGCTTTCTTTCCTCACATTTCCCATTTGTTTTCCTTAACATTTCAGCAAATTAGTGCAAGGTTGTTTTAAAGTATTAATTTAAGTAATATTCCATTTTCAGGGTGATATCAACTCACATTGAAAATGTTTACCCAGTAATCTCACCCCACAGAATTGATTGAAGGGTAATTTCATCTCAGACCAGCACATTTTTTTAGACTGTCTCTGATAGTAGTCTCTGTTTTACTGCCTTACTTTCAGTTCATGTATTTTGTTTTGCACTATGCATATTGTATATGCCATTAGGTCATTCTCATGTAGGAACTATTGTACTGCATGTTGGTTCCACTGGTGCACCTGAGGGAGATGCACGCCCATGTTGATGTGTGAGCATGGCAAGTTGAAGCAAGAGAATTTAATTCAGAGAAAGTTGTTTCTTAAAAGTATCTGTAAAGTGCTCATTTCTGCCTCAAAGCATGGGTCAGCCAGCGAGGTATGTTTGTATGTTATATAGATCATTTTATGTCTTTATTTCACTCGTCTTACTATTTCATTGAATTTTATGTTATGTTTTAGTTCGACGGTGGCGTAGTTTGTGATCAAGGTGAAGCTGTAACAACCCCAAGACCTTACAACTAACATTAAAGCCAACCTCATGCCATCAGTAAAAGAACTCTTTATTGACTTTGAGAAGAGGTAGAAGTGATACTCTGCATAAAACGTTTTTGAACTTCGTACACATAGCGTTCTGTGTTGTGTTAGAACCAAGAGCAGCCTAAAGAAAACATCTGTTAAAACCTTGTATTGACTCTGAATCTGAATATTATGTAGAAAAGGTATTTAAATATATTTATTCTTTCAAGGTTAAAAAAAACAACAACAACATTAAAATACCTGCATAGAGACTATAGAAATATAAAACTATGCTTGAAATCACAGAATTTCATCATGAAGTCTGTGATAAATAAATTTTTTATGTACTATAATCAGTGCTTATGTTCAAGCTGGAGAGATTATACCTCTCGACTGGTCTCCCCAGACAAGCTAGAGGAGGTGGCTGAGGAGAGAAAGGTTTGGGTTTCTCTGTTTAGGCTGCTGCCCCAGCGACCCGGACCCGGATAAGTAGAAGAAGATGGATGGATGGATAAAAACTGTTGGAAGCAAATTTAATTGTGTTACACTGCATATCCTTGCAAGATAAGAGAATGTCATGCTTTTTTATGCTAAAACTTGTTAACCAAACTTGACTCTTCCCTCTTTAATGTTATACGACACCGTTGTCGATCGACGGTTCTTCTTGTCTGTTGATTAAAAAGGTGTACAAACCCCTGTTTGGCTTAACATATTGATCCTCCATCCCATCAGCGTTATGAATGCTTTTATTGTGAAAAATTGTTGATCATTAGTGGTGCTGGCAACGCCGCCTGTTGGCCGATTGTGCTTCCTGTGATGTTTAGTTAGTTGCCTGGAGTTTCAGCTGGACTACCTACTGATCATGTTTACTTCACTTTTAAATAAACTTGCCTTCAAAATTTCTCATTCTTTTATTTCCATGCTGAATGGAAGAAGACACATTTAATTATAGACTGAGCAGCTTTTTTCAACTTTGATTCAAAATAATGGTTTTCATTGTCCAGCCAGTTTAGGTTTAGGTCAGACAAAACTTTTGCATCTATTTAAATTTGAATTTGCAACACTTCAGTGACAATTTTAAAAAATCTCTCTTACACTATAGTTTATGATGAAAGACTGCTGAGAACATTTTCTCTAATCAGCCTCAACTACACTTTGTTCATTACACAACAGAGGGGCGTAATATGAAGAAAGATTAATGAGTTATGTTACAAAATATTTTGAGCTTGAAGTCACAGTTTTCAGTGTCACAAAAGTGGCTCTCCTATTACATGGTTAAATGACCATGGTGACTGATCAAAATCCATACATAGTAGTTATATCAATTTTTAATATTATTTATTAATTTGTTTATTTTAATTTATATTCAGTAATCTTTGAGCACCAGATTACATACTAAAAGAATATGAATTTTGAAGTTATTAAGCTGTACCTTACTAACACTATCGACTGCATCCCAGCTGTACAGCAGCACAAACTGTATGTGTCACATTCAGTGTTGGGCAAGTTACTTTGAAAAAGTAATTCAATTATAGTTACTAGTTACTTCTTCAAAAAAAGTAACTGAGTTAGTAACTGAGTTACAATATTCTAAAAGTAATTAATTACTTGGAAAAGTAACTATTGCGTTACTTTAAAAAAAACAAAGAACGTTTGACCCTCTGGGGTCCAGGGTATAATTAGCCATTTTTTTACTACTCTTGATTTTCCCTCCACATTTTACCTTTAAAAACTATTTACTTTGCCTTGTTTGGTATCATCCTTTTCAGCACAACCTCACCTGTCTGAATTTACAGTCATGTTTTCATTTTGACATACTGTATTAACAGAATTGATCTAAAATCAGACAAAAAACATAAAATCAGAGTAGAAAAAGTGATATTTTTACTGTAACAACCATAAACATCTTTAATGAATCATATTTCATAACTTCAAATATTAATTGTCAATTTTAAAATCCTATGCACAAGTTTTGCAAACAACAAAGTTATTTGCATCCATTTACCTTTTACCCTTTTTTTAAATAACCATTTCAAACTATTTACTGAACAATCAGCTGTTCTTCAATAAGATGCCACACAAATTATTTGTGCCACTCCAAAAAAATCATTTCTGTCCACTATAAAGGAGAACATCACAGCCTGATACCTGCAGGTCTGACAGCAGCAGGTGTATCACTCCTGTTTCTACCTGGAGACAGCAGTCGCCTCATTGTTCTAACACACAACACAAAACTATCCACAACACTACACACTAACTACACAAGACAACACATTAACTACACACTCCAAACACGCTAAACGTCACAAATCTCTCACATCTCAAAACTCGCTCTCTCTCTCTCTCTCGCCGTCACTCCTAAAACTTCCCGTTTTGTTTTTTTTTGCTCATAAGCAAAGAGTGCTTGCTAGCGCTAATGTAAGGAAACTATTGAGGAAAAAACGCTGTGTATATATTGTTTATCATGACTCTGGTTTTACGTGGCCTATCAACACAATTTAAAAACTGGCACCTTGTTGCTTTGTCTTTAAGTGGTCATGTGATTGACTTACCACGACTACTTTATTCTTCCTCAGCAGCACTCATGCGATTGTTTTGCCCCCTGAGCTCCAGGTGTTGTGCTAGACAGTGATCATGATTGCCCCCCGCGGGAGCGCGCAGCTGCTTAAAGCTGTAGCGCCCAGATTATTTACAGCTACTTCCTGCAGCTGATATAAAATGCGGTAAGCTGAACACAGCTTCAACCGTCTGTTTGTTGAAAAATAGTAACGGACCGCGTTTCCTTGTTAGTAACTGTAACGCCGTTGTAACGATAGGAATAGTAATTAGTTAGATTACTCGTTACTGAAAAAAGTAACGCCGTTAGTAACGCCGTTATTCCCATCACTGGTCACATTAAGCCTGAAATGTGTTTGTGTTCAGTTGGTGATGCAGAAATGTAAAATCATTTTTATGTTTGATTCTAATACTACTAAATCTCTTTTATAAATAACAAGAATTAAATGATGTGACAGATGCCCCTATTTATGTGGACAGAGTTTGAAACAGAAAGTCTGAGTTAGCAGAGAAAGTTGATAACCATAATCAGCCACCCATTATCTATGACAACAACAGCAGCAACAATCACCATCTAAACTGTGCAAGACAACGTGAGCAGCTGAAAAGCAGGTGCCTCTATGTGACACCACAGGAAATGAGGAGAAAACACAAACAAAGAAAAGTACAGAGAAAAAACAGACCAAAGGTGACAGAGGAAGGCACATATGAAATAACAAAAAAAAACTGTAGTCTGTAAAGTGAAGAAGTAGTATGTAAGTTTCCAACCACTGTTACACTTCGGGCTGTGAACACATTAAGCTGATCTAACTCATATAACCTTTAAAAGCCTGAACCTACCATGTGACCTCTATTCACAGAAATCATACAGCAGTAATCAGTACAGATAAACAAAGATTAAAATAAGAATTTAAAAATATATTAATTCCGACTTCAGTTTTTTTCACCAAACAGGATTTCTCCATATGTGAGCAAAGCACATTAGTATGTTTCAGCATAAGATGATTTGGAAAGACTTTAGTCACATGTCTCTTCATCTTCATTTCTGATACTGTCATAGGGTCTGGAAGGGATTCTGGCCCATCTCTAAAAGAGACAGAAAACCATTCACACTCAGATTCACACCTATTCAATTTAGAAATATCAATTAACTTCTCCCCACTAACTGCATGTCTTTGGACCGTCGGAGGAAGATGGAGTACCCGGAGAGCAGCCATGCAAACATGGGGATAACATGCAAATTCAGCACAGAAAGGCCCCAGCCAGTTGGTGGATAAGTTCCTGTGAGGCAACAGTGCTAATGACTACGACACTGTTCTCCCTGTATGTGCTGTATTTATTTATTTTCATTCTCATTCCTTTCTATTCTTACTCTGTTTCTATTCAATTACAATACTGTTGTAATTATTCTTAGTTTATCTTATTTCTGTATAGTTGTATATATGCATCTTTGAATTTTTTTCTTTTTCTTTCTTTCTTTTTTTTTTTTTTACAGTTTTCACCTTTGATCCAGGAGGACGATATTTTGTCCCACTGTATACTTGATGGGTTGACAATAAAACTCGATTTTCACAGCACTTTACTTGTTTTGTTAGGGTTAGGTCTCATTCCAAAATGAATTTAATTCATTTTTTCACCTCAAAATTTTGAACACAGCACACCATAATGACAAAATGAAAAAAAGGATTTGCTTGAAATTTTTGCTAATTTATTAAAAATAAAATACAGAAATATAACATGTATGAGGAGTAGTAAGTAGAAAGTAAGGAGTAGTAGTAAAGACTGATGTTCAAAATGGCAGAACAAAATGGATTTGCTGCATAATCTATCATATACATTAATAACAATAAAGACACAGATTGGTGCAAAAGTACAATAACAATAAACACAAAAATATAGGTAATAGTACTATTCACTTTGCGATGTGCAAACACACTGTGTTGTTTTATGAGAACAGACAGGTAGATTTTTATCATTTGGTTAGACTTTATTCATCAAAGGAGATGTAACAATTTTTTATGACACAGAATATTGCATAGAATAACTAAATGCATTAACAATATGATACAATGTTTTTTATGACCAAATTAATTCAAATCAATTCAATTTTAATTGAAAATTTTATATTTTTGGTGCTAAATAAAAAAAACAACAGCTGATTCAAGGCGTTTTGCGAGAGTTGTCATTTTGTATGTTACTGTTAGTCTCACAGCTACAGTGAGTAAACAAAAAACAGTCCACCAGATGTATTATGCTTTAACATGGGCCTTTTATATGTTTTCATTAATGAAGCATGCCAATATTAGTATAAAAAGGAATAATTTCATAATCAGTTTTATTAATTCAATACAACAGCCCTTGGATTCAAATTTGTTGTCTACAGTGTTTTCTTTGATATTCTGGTTCCAAAAATCCTGGATGTTCTAAATTTAAGAATGCAAAGCAAGAAAAACCTTCAGTGTCTGGATAAAATAAGAACTGCAATCACAATCACACAGAGAGCCAGCAGCATGCCGAGCAGAATGACAACTGGGTCCCACTTTTGTCCTAAAATCAGAAAACAAAATCCACTAAATTCTTTCATTCTCATTTATAATTTGTAAAAAGAAAATATTATCAAATGTCATGAAAGAAACACTGAATAGTTTTTACCATAAGTGGATTTCACTTACTAATAACATTTTAGCCATGAAATGCTTTATGATAGATGTGGAAAGCATTGACAAATTAATTCTGGGATAGTCAAATCTTTTGTTGCTTTTGTTAGGTTTAGAAGTTTAAGAGTTGTATGCCATTTAAGTCCACGAGTCTACAGGTAACAGTAGCAAATCAAATATTACATTTACATTAATGCATAATATAAGAATTACAGATATTTTGTTAAGTCCTGTCAAATGATTCTCTGAAGCATAAAAACAGTTCCAATGAAGTGAATTAACATGTAGAAAAAAAAAATCAGCAAAAGATTTTAGGGAATTAGAAGTGTGACCATTTAAGACCTCTATATAATTAAGCAAAGTAATTTTAAAAAAAATATACATACCTATCTCCACCACAGTTCCTTCACCAAACAGGATCTGTCCACATGTGACCACAGCACAGTAGTACGTCCCAGCATCAGATGAGTTTGTTATAGTTTTGGACAGACTGTAGTCACATCTCCCGTCCTCTTTATTTCTGATACTGCCGTGGTAAATGATGCCTGGATGGGATTCTGATGCACCTTTAAACCAGTGCACTTTGTCCTCACCTGGACACTGATCTGTGTCATTTTTGTTCTCAGAGAGGAGTGAACACTGCAGAGTCATTGTATCTCCCAAATGTACTGACTCCATGTTTGAAGTTTGTTTCACGGTGACAGATTTCTGCAGTGTTTTTGTATCTGTGTGAATCACAAAAAGTCATGAAATAGCATTAACTGCAATTATTTGGGTTTAGAAGCAGATATGACAAAAACAGTCAAATTAAAATACATTACCATTCACTACTAAAAGCGTGCTATTAAAAAATTCCATTATGTATGCCGTTCCTCCTTGGCATAAGTATGTTGCTTCATCTTCTTTGCTTGCATTTCTTATGGTAAGAGAATAGATATTACCCACTTTTGTGGCACTGAATTTTGAGTTGTTAAATTGTCCCTTACGTGATATTTTGTCAAAACTTCCTGAGGAAATTGTTTCAATCATGTATCCAAAATTCAGCTTATACCAGTAAGACAACCCAACATCATCGCTAGGGATACTACATGTCAGAGTCACATTATCTCCAAGTTTAGTCACAGTTATAGAAGTCTGGAAAGGACCCTCATTCCCTTCGGTCAAAGCTAAAAAAACAAAACAACACAAAACAAAACACGGTATTGGTTAGAACATGACAGGACAAAGCAGCTTAAATTTAACAAATATTACTCAGCCCTATATAACAGTGTCACATGTTTCAGTGCAGAAGTCAACTCACACAATGTACTTAGAAGAATCAAAGAAACCAGCCTTCTGATCATTGTGGTACCTCAGCCTTCTCTTGCACAACTGATGTCTTCCAACTCAAAGGAAGAGTTGGTCACAAGATAATCAGGGGGTACAAAGTGGAAATTACAGTCATTGGCTGAAACACAGAAAATCCACTTCCTGTAAAATTTTACAAACCATTTCAGTGAAACTTAGCTGTACAGTTTGTTTTCACTGATCAGCATAATCTGTATTTTAAAACTTAAATTGTACATAGATATAGGTTAAAATATATGTACATTGAGATACAATTTCAAACTGTGTTTGTTAATGTTTTATCATTAAAGCAAAGCAATAGCTACTAATTCCTACAGTTATAGATTTGGCCTGCAGTATTACATTTCATTGAGGATTGTAATTACTCCAAAAATTGTAACACAATGCATGATTTCATGATAGTCTATTCTCCACTAAATCTCTTGATTTCTTCCTCTCTTAAAAATTACAAAAGTGATCTGAATACTTTGATTTTGGTAGTGATAAAGAAAAAACTTGTATTCTGAGTCTGTTTTTAAAGACCATCTTCTCTTCTAGACAAACATCAAATTCAGTACTTGAAAATGACAGTTGAGGAAGAAGTTTTATCAATTTATCAGAGGTTTTAAAGGCTGAAATTAATCCGAGACCCTCAAAACATCAATGACAAACAACTGACAATGTTTTGTTTTTTTTCATCTGACATTACATTGCAGACAAGTACATGCATTAAAAGAAGTCTTAGCTTATTGAGCAATTCTCAATAAGAGCTCGCCACACAAGTGGTGTCCTCTTTTACACTCATCAACCACAATATTAAAGCCACTGACACTGAAACCAGGCCCTTGCACTAGTGGAAATATTACTGTGATACATACCAACCAACTAAAAACTGCTATAGCCCAAGCAAACCCCTCATGGCAAAGGCAGTCAACAATTGCAGCAGTCTCACCTAGGAGATACACTAACCCCAGTTTATTGAGCACTACCACAAAAACTGCTCAAAAACATTTTGCCCAGCCTTCAAACTCAAGCATTCACAGGATGCACTGGAAAAAGCCTGATCCACAAATAACCCATTCTGGATCCGAGACAAGTTGCTGCCCCAAGTGGGGAAGTTTAAAATATTGAGTTCATGAGTAAAGGGATAATGGAGCAGGAGATTGAGAGATAAACCAGGGCCACATATTCAGCGATGCAGAAACTCTATTGGTCTGTTGTGGTGAGGACAAAGCTCAGTGTGAAAGTGAAGCTGTAAATTTACTGGTCAGTCTATGTTGCTGCCCTCGTATATGTTCACAAGCTCCAAATGAATGAGATTATAGATAGGGTCAGGACCTTGACCATTTAGGAGGGGCTAGGAGTAGAGCTGCCAATCTTCCACATCAAAAAGAGCCTGTTGAGGTAGTTCAGGCATCTGACTTCACTCCCTCTTTAACACTTCCTGGGTGAGATGTTTCAGGCATTTCCTACTGGGAGGACACCGTGGGCAAGATTCGGGACTCTGAATCTCTGGAGAGATTTTTCTCTTTCAATTGGTTTAGGAATGCATCTGTGTCCTCCTGATGAGCTGGAGGACTTGGCTGAGGAGAGGGAGGACTGCTTGTCTCTATTTAGACTGCTTCTATGCAATCCAAACCTGGATAAGTGGCATAAAAAACTTGCTTACACTTATTTACAAGCCAAACCAGTAATTACGTTTTAGAAATAGGGAGCAGCACATGGTAGGGAGGAAAATCACTTACACCTGGATGTCACTGGCTTATTGTTGCATATGTTTGTGTGTTTTTTTATTGCTCAATCAAGAATCTACAAAAATTCAAAGAAGTCTCAAATTTTGACAGCGACACATACATGAACTGTTTATGTGTGGAAACAATGAACACTCCACTCATTAGATGCATATGAACTAGCTTACACTAATGAGCTTACTTTCCGACACCCCACCAAACCTGTTTGCTTAAAATGCATTGGGTAAATGGACTGGTTCTTAAAGCATATAATGCTTCTCTACTGTAAACACTTTACACAACTTGCCTCATTCACCCGTTTCCAACAAGTGCGTTAACTCTAACATTCACAAACATCTTCATACTCTAAGAGATGCATCAGACAGCAACTTGGGGTTACTATCTTTGCATGCAGACTGCAGCAGAGGGGGATCAAACTACCAACCTTCTGATTAGTAGCTGAATTGCTCTACCACCTGAGCTACAGTCACCTGAATTTTGTTATCATCAGGATATGTTGGAGATAGCCTTGTTTAGTTTAAATTAATATGGAGTTGTACAAAAATATATATTTTCAATTAAACAACCACCTTACAACTACAGCTGTACAAGCATTTTAGTCAACTTCTGTGAGTTAAAATTTTGAGGACTGAGGATTAAAAAAATGATCTTCAGACCCACCAATCACAGATTTGATTAAAATAAACTATCTGATTTACATACAAAATTTGAGTGAAACCAATTGAACACAATACACTTCATTCTATGTACAATCTATTCTCACAAT
The DNA here is from genome assembly GCF_013358895.1 of Oreochromis aureus. Taxonomy (NCBI): domain Eukaryota; kingdom Metazoa; phylum Chordata; class Actinopteri; order Cichliformes; family Cichlidae; genus Oreochromis; species Oreochromis aureus. Next base: position 20,577,446 of record NC_052943.1, on the reverse strand, counting down.
ATTTAAAGGTTAAGCTAACCTTTTTGAGCCTTTAAAATAGGCTCTAAATTAATCTTGGGAAAATAACTGGAAGATCAGTGCATTCTCATCCAAACACACTGTATAATGCTGCTTTGTCAGGCACCTCCTGTTTCCCTAATGGGTACAAAGTGTTCTTTAGCACTGGTGCTCTGATCATCCAGTCTGATCTACATTTTCCACTGATAACAGCGAGCTTTAACCAACCTTGTAAGTTCTCATTAGGAGACTAGAGGTGTTGGGGTTAGGGGTAGTTCTGTTTCACTTTGGCTTGTCAGTTAGGTGAAGGCACTACACACAACGAGGTTGAGGGTGAGAAAAGATTGTAGTTTCAGTGGAAACACTTTTGACTGACTTCTCTCCCTTATGCTTTAAAAAATGTGTCAATATATGGACAGCTACATGTATTTTCAATGGGTAAATAATGCCACCATGTGGGAGGTGAAGAACAAGAAATTGTCATTAAAGCAAACATGAGTGACTCATAGCTATCTTAAACAAACTAACACATGTAAATCTTACATTTTGTTGAATTGGACATTTACAGTGTAGGGCTTGAAAAGCTCCAGTAGTATTAAATTACTGTATCACATTAATTTTGTGTCATGACAATAAAGCCTACCGAGTAGTTTTCCAAGGTCAGGTAAATCATTCCTGCAGTTGGATTGTGGTAGAGAAGCTGGGATTAGTGCAGGGGTCTGCAACCTTTAAAACCCAAAGAGCCACTTGAACCCGGTTTCCACGCAAAAGAAAACACTGGGAGCCGCAAATACTTTTTGAAATCTAAAATGTAGATAACACTGTATATATTGTTTTTTACCTTTGTGCTTTGTGCGAACATCTAAAGTAAGTAAGTAAAGTTTATTTATTAAGCGCTTTTCACAGACAGGCAGTCACAAAGCGCTGTACACAAATATTAAAATAAACAATACAATCAATAGACATTATACACAATGTAAAATATCAAATGTAAATAATGTAAAGAATATAAAATACGCAGATCAACAAAAGGCTTGTTTGAACAGAAAGGTTTTTAACTGCTTTTTAAAAGAATCCACAGAGCAACTAAGGTGTGTTGCTTATGTAATCCATGAAGTGCTACAGAAAAAATCACATTTTATTTATGTAATTAACACATTTTGAACTCTTAAAGAAATATAACAAAAGGAAAGACACCCAGCTGAACTAAAATGATCCATGTAGCAAACAAAAACTGTTGTGAGCCACCACCCTTTTAAAAAGGTAATTGGAAAAAAAGCACTATGCCGCTAAAAAAAATAGATATTTGCAAAATTCTGCCGAGATATCTATTTTACCTTGTTAATGTGTGTGGCGGGGCGTGGTCTGCAGTGCCGCTGCATGGGAGTCGGACGCACCTGAGCGGCACCCGCAATCGCGCCTCACCGCCTTAAAGTCTGTGCTCTCTCTGCTGTTGTGTTGTCGGGCTGTGAGCTGAAAAGCTACAACCAGCTGTATGCGTACAGCAACCGTGTGTGAAAAGTGGTCAATAAAGAGATGCTGAAAAGCATGTCCATGCAAACATCGTCGGGTCTGCCGTGATATGTTTACAATGAGACTTCTGGTCCCAAATCTCGGCGCACAGCGTCTGCAAATCAGGGCTTTCATCTTTACGCAGGACTGTAAGCGGTCATCTGTGAGGCGGGAGCAGTGTTTGTTTTTAACTTGGAGAACAGCTGCCGACATAATGTGGATCTGAAGATCCATAATTGGCCTACCTGGGGTTGAAAGTCTCGATAAATGCACGGCGTTTCGGCGGGTACACCGGCTTCCGCGACTGTGACGCTTATTTTGAGTGATGAAAAAAATAATAAGATATAATTTTATTTTTGTATTTCAAAATCGCAATAATCTTCCAATTTAGAACTACAAGTTAAAAAAAAGAACTAAACACAAATAAAATGCACTTCAGCGAAATACTTCTTCTATTTTCCCAAACCACCCAGAGCCACAAAATAAGGACTAAAGAGCCGCATGCGGCTCCGGAGCCGCGGGTTGCCGACCCCTGGATTAGTGCAATGTGGTCTATAAAGCAGGGTTAGGAGAGTTCAGCTATCTGCAGCTATCATTTTGGCTAAGTTGAACTCGAAGATACAATACTGTTTTCCCAGAATGTGCCAGTATCTCTGACGCCACATCAAAACTATGGATTGGAACCCTGGGGATGACAATAAGGTGTATTAAAGGAATGATTAAGAGGCTATCCTGTCTATCTTGATGGATTTTTGCACTACTAAGGGCTCTTTGTCTGATGGCTTCTCAAAACTACTAATTAGGGCAGGCACAATCCAGTTATGAATACAACACTAGTAGCGTCACAAATACTGTTTTGTTTCTGTGAGTGTACTATTGTTTCCAGCCATTGTGTTAAGCTTACTATATTGAGTAAAAGAATGCATAAAGATCATAAACATTGGCTTGTGAGGGGCAGATAAGCTGTTTCAGCCCCTTACACAATGGACATTTTGTTCTCTAAACAAATAATGAGCTTAAGTGTTTACCTGATGTCCTGGAAGCTTTGTTTCTCATTGCTTCTTAAACATCAACCAAAGAATCAAATATAAATTACTTATTTATAAGTTACTCGTTTATGATTTTACTTCCATTAAACAAAGTCAATGCAAACATACAGACAGCTAGATAATAATAATAATAATAATAATAATAATAATAATAAATTTTATTTAAAAGCACCTTTCAAGACACCCAAGGACACTTAACAATAGAATAAAACACATAATAGAACAAGGACAAAATGAAGAACAATAAAAACAAAAAAACCACAAGATAAAATAAACAAACAATATGTTTCCAGTGAGTATGAGGATTTGAACAGATGGGTTTTGAGTTGGGATTTAAACTGGGGAAGAGAACCAGTGTTTCTTATACCTGGGGGTAGAGAGTTCCACAGCCTGGGAGCAGAGCAACTGAAAGCTCTGCTTCCCATGGTGGTGAGGCGGAAAGAAGACACAGCAAGCTGGATAGAAGAAGAAGGAGAGTGAGCGGGCAGAAGAGGTAGTGCTTAACAGGTCAGGAGCAAGGTTATGAAGGACCATGAAGGTGAGCAGAAGAAGTTTTGTATATTATCTGGAATTCCTCAGGGAACCAGTGAAGTTCCTGAAGAACAGGGGTGATTTGGTAATAATGTAAGCAACAGAGTTTTGAACAAGTTTAAGCTTATGGAGGGATTTTGGGGGGAGACCATGCAAGAGAGAATTACAACAGTCAATGCAGTAGGTAGGTAACGGGACTATGAACAAGAATGGACGTAGGCTGAGGGGAAAGAGAAGGACGTAATCGGGAGAGAAAAGGACGTAATCGGGAGGGGGGTGGGGCAGAATACCACGGGAAGAAGCGTAATCACACAAAAACCACATAGTCGCTAAAAGGTCCGCAAAATCCTCTTAGCCTATACGAGCTCGTCCGTCGCTAGCAGCCTCTTGCTCGAACCGGGGGGGCTGGCGCGTCAGACACGGCCGTTTTGATCCCATGGCTAACCAGCCGTAATGCTCCTCACCTGCGGCACCCAGAACCTGAAAGACAAGACAGGAAGAAGGAAAAAAAACAGAATTCCCCCGCAGGGTGGGTGGATGTCAGAAATGTTAGCCCATTAATTCCCTGCAGTTCTTTTTCAATTGAACACAAACTTGTTCAGCACTTTCTTATCTTTTATACAAAGTACCAGCACAATTAGACCTACTACTAACACAAAAACTGCTGCTACAATTAAAATGGATAGCTATAAGTGCTGATAGATGATAGATAAAAGTGACAGCTCTTATTTGCTACTTGTTTAAAAGAATCATAAATTAGTTGAAATAATTTTCAGTTGAATTGAGAAGAAGAGCAGGAACAGGCCCAGCAAGGTGACAAATGCTCTGTTGCCACCTGCTGGTAAGTTTTTCATTCTTTTAATGTTATTCCACAGTGATTCTTGAAGAAAACAATTGCTATTACAAAATATATTGCCTAAATGAAAAATTATACTTTCATGTAAATCTCTCTGCTTTGTAAAAATATTAGATTATGAAAATAAAAAATATATGCATTTGTTAATCTGTCAGTTAAACCAGTAAATGATTAATAAATAAAGACCACCGCTGCTTCTGTTTCTTGTTTTTTGTTTTCTTTCTATGCAGAATGTAAATGTATTTTTACACTACATTAAAAAAAAGTAATTATAAAGATGACCTAACACTCTGCAATTACATTGTGATTGTCATTGTACAATTGTCCTCTATTCGTAAATCCCACCATACCATACCTAATCGTAAAATTCGTAAAGCCCACTTGTGTGGGCAGAAGGAACCAAACATATGTGATATACCACCAGGCCCCAGTCACTCTTCTCCATGTGTCCTAAGACTATTTTGGTCACTAATTTTTAATCCTATTTTTACTGATATGTGTGGACAATATATAACTTCAGACTTTAAATCTTAAATCAGTTCCTTCCCTGAGGTAACCATCTTATCACTACGATACCATCTCATCCTCGTCAAATGAAATTTAACTGCCTTTATTATTATTATTTACATTCTCTAGTGATAAAAATATGTCACATTAAAAGTGAATTTAACAAATGGTAATGCCAGAAAGTGGATTCTGTCCATCTGGATGTAGTGTTTTTCATTCATCCAAATCAATGTTTTCAGTCTCACAGTCTGATACGTGTATACCATAGTTTTAAAAGATGTGGGACACTGTGTAAAATGTATATAAAAACAGTATGGGACAAGTTTACCACTGAGTAGCATCCCCTCTTCTTTTAACAACAGTTCATAATTGTTTGGGATTTGAAGAGACCAGTTGCTGGACTTGGTGAAAGTTGCCCCATTATTGTCCAATAGCTGTTCAACAGTCCTGGGTCTTCTTTGTCATATGTTTCAGAGCCAGTTTTTAGTCAGCCTCCTGTCAGAGAGCACAGGGTTTTCCAAAATTTATGTGCAAAACCTACTATCCTCTCAGCCTGCAAAGCACCAGCCTTTAGTAATGAAATATGGAAATTCCCATTAAAAATACAAAAAATATACATACCAGTAGCTCGGCATCAAGCTGGCTTTCAAAGACAATAGCCAACTGTCATTTCAATAAGGAGAAGTCATTGGAAAGAATGAACATGATTTATTCATGAACAGAGTGTTGATAGATGCTTGGCTCTTAGGCCCATTTCGGCAGAACGGAACCCCAGCTGTGAAAGCGATTGGAGCAGGACCTCGAGCCGAGACACTGGTGGTGGAGATAAAAGTGGCGTGAATGGAGCTTGAATGATGAGAGGAGGAAATACGGAGGAGGTGGGGTGCACAAAGGCATTTCAAAGGAGAAAGACAGGTGCATAGTTAAATTTAAAGTATGTGTCATGAATGCTGATTGGAGAAGACTTTTTCTCCAGGCAGAGAAGCTTTGTTTACAAGTGGTGGATGTCACGATCCTGAGTCATTTGACCCAGTGTTTTGAATTTTCTCGTGTTTTGATGTCATTTTGTATTATGTTTCATGTTTAAGTCCTCTTTGGTAGTCTTAAGTTGATTTTCTAGTGCCTAGGTTGTTTCTGTTTAGATTTTGATTATTTAGTATTTCCCCCTTGTGTCTTTGCCCTCTATGTCTCCCTCTGTGTGGCTGTGATTATCTTTGTTGTGAGTTCTTGAGACTTGCTTCCCTCATGTTTCATTCTGTGTTCCCTGTCATGTTATCCATATTTCCCCAGTCATGTCTCTGTGTGTCTGTCTGCGCCTCTGTGCGTGTGTTCCCGTTACTCCCTGTTTTACTTTGTCTTTTTTTTACATTACGTCATATCTCTCTTGACTCGCTTCAGTGTACCCTTTCAAATAAAGCCGTCTTCAGCAGACAGTTCAGCTTCTTCACCTCTTTTCAGCAGATAGTTCCTTCTTCAGCTGTTTTCAGCAACACTTCCGCTACATTTCTGCTATATGGCATTCACACACCATTTTCCCAGGAAATAAAACTTTTTCTAGTATACATCTATAGTTTGTTTTCATTGCATGTGTGGATTGGATGGGTTGTTAATGAGATCTGGTGGGAATTCTTTATCAGTAGTACCTTTAGAAATGTGATTACTTAGAAAATTAAAACTTATACACTCCCAATCAAAAGTTTGGACACACCTTCTCATTTAATGTTTTTTTAATTTTTATTTACATGACTATTTACATTGCAAATGTAAATAGCGATAGTAAACAAAAAAGTGTGAAATATCTCAAAACATGTTTTATATTTTAGATTCTTCAAACTAGCCACCCTTTGAGTTGATTACTGCTTTGCACACGCTTGGCATTCTCTCGATGTGATTCATAAGGTAGTCACCTGAAATGGTTTTCCAGCAGTCTTGAAGGAGTTGCCAGAGATGCTGAGCACTTGTTGGTCCTTTTGCCTTCACTCTGCTGTCCATCTCAGTGCCATGGTCAGTGTGTGTGACATCAAACTACACTGATATCCAACAGTTGATTCTGTCTGTTCAAGAGACATAGGAACTTTTCAGTGTTCACTGTACTCTAATTCTCACAAGACAAAATAGAACAGAATAGCCATTTATTGTCATTGTACATGTACAACGAAATTGTGGGTGCTCCATACCAGCTGTCCCAGAATAAAATCTAAATAGTAGACAACAGGAATAAATAGCAAACAGGAGAAATATATACAATCAAGAGGAATATATGCAAAATACCAATAAAACACAAAGGCACACATTAGATTAGTTACAAAGTTACAAGTTACAAGTGCTTGGAAGTAGTGCAAAGAAAAGATACAGTCTGAACAGAGTCAGTTTGGTTTGCTATGTAATTTTCATATGTAATTTGCACCACAAATTACACATTAGTTCTGGTTTCGAAGAAAATAAATCATGCTGTGCGAGTCAAATCTGCTCTTCAAAACATGTATGGATCCAATATCTGATTTAAAAACATGAGGACTTACATGTAAGCTTTACATTTACAGTTTAACACCACTGAGCAGTACTTACCTTTAATCTAACCTCTTCTTCCTCTCCTATTCTGTCTTTCTTATCGTTCTCCATCCCTGAGTGAAGTTAGCTCTCTTTCTCTCTCTCCCTGTGAAATACAGCAGCTGGACCTTTAGCAACACACTGTGTGACAAACTGCACACAGTTTCTGTGTTTGCTGATGTTTGTTAAGCTGATAGAAACGCTGCATTTGAAATTACTTGCCATTTAAAGAAAGTAAATTCCCTTTATGCTAAAATAATAACTCTCTGCAAATGCAATAAAAGTAAAAGTAAAAATCATCTGCAATAATGAGCACACTGCACCAGTCAGCTGTGGTGACAAGAGAGCCTAATGTGAAAGCAAAGCTGTTGATTTCGCAGTGACCAGAATGACCAGGATCCCCCCCGGAACCTCTTAGGTAAGATCTTCCTGACACAAGCCCCACAGCTGGCCCAGGACACATTGCAGAGATCACATCTCTTGGCTAGACCGGGAATGCCTTGGTGCCCCCAAGACAGCTGGAAGAGTTGCCCAGGGAGAAAATTCTGGGCACCTGTGTTGCTCCAGTGAACAAGACCCTAGTAAGCAGTAGAAAGGGACGGCTACACAGACAGATGGATGGGGTTTTCCTTCGTCTTAGCTGGGCAGGTGGGCTGTGGAAGCAAGAGGTGGAGTGTGGAGGCTTTTGTTCCATCAATTTCTCTTCTTTACCAAAGACAAGTCTGAAAGAGAGTTACTCCTCTCTGACGTCTCAGATGGATTCACTTGGTGGGAATCTTTCATTGCACTAACAGTAAGTGAACTGGTTTCAACTTGAGTAAAGTTATTTTCACTTCACCTGCCTCTTATATGCTCTGTATGTTTGGGGATGGACTTTCTGTGGATTGGGACTCAGATTAAAACCCAAAATCTGTTTACACCCAGAGAAAGTGGAAGCATAAGAAAGGAGAGAACTTGACATGACCTTAAGTAACAACAAATCAAAAGCTGAACTCTCACACTGAAGAGTGTAACCATTTTATTAAGAAAGTAATAAAAATATGACCATGCAATAATTTCAGAAACAGCAATGGTGTGTGTCCAATGAGTGAAAAAGGGAAAAGTGTGTTTTATGCTATATTCTCAGTGTTGTCATTGTAATATAACAATATGGTTGGGTGAATAAGGCAGTCTTTTCTAATCTTAGAAGTAAATACAGTGCACATTTTTTCATAACATGCTTTGTAAAACTGTTGGTGCAATGCAGTGTTCAGTAGTGTATACAGCAATGTGGAGCTTGTTTATGTCTTCAAACTGACGCGGTTCCATTCTTTACGGTTTCTCTGATGCCAACTTATAAATAAACTATCGTCAGTTGCGGCCCTGTCTGAAACAGCACAGCTCATCTGAGAGGACAACATTTAATCCAACAACAAAAATTAACAAGCCACTAAAACCTGACTGGAGTTTTTTGTCAGGCTATAAATTAGCCAAGCTGCTACAGGACTCTGATAATCAGAAGAGGAAGCTCGCTTCACAAGTGGAAGAGCTGAAGAATCAACTCCAAAGTGCTGAGACTCTGTGTGCTTGCCTAGAAAAAAAAGCTGCTCAAGGGGCCGCCAAGCTGGAAGAACAGAAAACTCAAATAGAGCACCTCCAAAGGCAGATGAAGGAAAAGGATACGACTTTGCAGAGTGCTATGAGACACAGTAACAGACTTCTCAGTCAGATCAACGTCATGATGGCACAGAATACATCAATGAAACAGTCAACTAAAAAGGTAGATCGGCTACATCAACAGCTGGGTGACAAATAAACTAAAACATGAGAGAAGTCTGAAGAACAAGTACATGAATGCAGAGAAGAAAGCAAAGAAAGAGGTACGAAGGTTGCAAAAGATCTGTGACACCTTGAAGCAGCAAAAGAATAACAACAGGGAGCTACTAGGCTAGTGCAGCTCTTCAACAAGAACACGGGCAAATTCAACATCATCTCAACCAGGAGAACAGACTGCACGTAGAAAGCGCATTAACAGATGTGTTACTCATCAGAGACCGGAGGGCCACGAGGGAACACCTAGAACAGCAAGAATGTGAGCGCCTAGCCCAGCAAAATGACACCTTGGAGAAGGAGCAGTCACTTATCAGAGAGGTGGAGAGACTAAGATCACAAAACAAAGAGCTGATTGCAGCCAGCCTCACAGTTAACACTGCTGAGATGAACATGAAGGTTTCAGAGCAGGAGGAACACCTTGTCCCCGAATCACAGGCCATCAAGCTCCTGGGGGAAGCTGCTGGTCCATTAGAAAATCTCCCAGGAAAAACAAAGAAGAATACCATTGTGGAAAAGATTCCTCATGGCTGTGGGCCTAAAACAGAAAAAGAAAGCCCCAGAGTCTGCCGAAAAATGAGATTAGATCTTGAATAACAAGATCTTGAATAAAATGCTAATATAGAATCCTGCTATACGAGTTATATATTTTTTTCAAATTTATTAAGAGGTCCTACAGTCAATAGTAAATGCTTCCAAACCTATCTTTTCAAATTGCTCCTTCATACAGATGAGTCTCACAATTTCTGCTTAAAACAGAGCAGTTTATTTCATTTAAGAATTGCATACATGTATTTTTTAAGCTTATATTACATATTTGTAGGTTTAATTAACAATCAGCTGATTAGACACATTTTAAACAGATTTTAAAATGATCACTTCTAGTTTAGTCAGGTCTTCTATGTATTAGTTATAGTTGTGGTGTGATGCACATGTGGTGACCTATTATTTTGTGAACTGTTCATATGTGCTTGGGAAAAGAAATGCTGTTTTATTGCATAAAATAGTGCTGCTCGGTACACACGGCCAGAAGAGGAAAAAAAAAATCCCAGTGTTTCTAACTCTAGCTTATTGTTTCAGTGAACCACCTGTCACCTCACTCAAAACAGGCTCGAACCTGTTGGTTTCTTTGGTTTTTCAACATGCAGTATAAAAGTGACGTCATGCTCTGCACTGGCAAAAAACATGTTCTAAAAATTTTAAGCACTTATTTCTTAAATCCAGCTTCACTGAGAATGTTAAATCTTCACTGAGAATAAGCTCAGCTTCACTGAGAATGTTAACCTCCTAAGACCCGAACTCTTCCACGGCATGCATTTTTAATTTCTCTTTGATATTTGGGCTGATTGGCACCTGTAAAAACAAAGAATTACCAGATTTTTTTTTTAAACCAAATTTTTGTTTCTGAGAAAAATGAGATCCACATATGAGCATATTTGTTTAAAATTTCAATAGAACAGTGGCAGTGTAATGTCCTCATAAGTGGATATCAGGCCCTTGTAGAGCAAAATGTAGTATTTTGGTCTAGACAACCCAAAATGTGATGTCCACATTTGTGGACGCCAGGTCCAAGGAGGTTAAGTCTACGTAAGTGTTTTTTTAAAACCAGTGCTCCATGTAGTATTTCATGTCCACTCTAATGTCATTGTCTTTATGAATGACTTTTATACGTGGCTGCTAGTGACATTGATGAGTACACAGACTCAGTCTGCGGATTTATCAGGAAATGCGTGGAAGATGTCGTCCCATCCAGAACAGTTAAATCCTTCCCAAATCAAAAACCCTGGATTAACAGAAATGTTCGCACGGCACTGGCGGCACGGAGCACCGCTTTAGCCTCCGCGAACACATCGGACTACAAACATGCACATTACCAACTCCGGAAGACGATCAAAGCAGCCAAACGTGAGTACAGGCACAGAGTGGAGCAACAGTTTGAAGACCCTCGGAGTATGTGGCAGGGACTAAACACGATCGCAGATTTTAGAGGGAAAACCAGCACACCGCAGACCACAGCCTCTCTGTGTGAGGATCTAAATGTATTCTACGCTAGATTCGACACAGCGAACACCATGAGACCGGACAGTGTGCGCACCAAGGATGACGTCAGTGCGCACACTGTGTCTGAGGAGGATGTGCGGAAGTGCTTCAGGAAGGTGAACGCACGCAAAGCTACTGGTCCGGACGGGATTCCCGGCCGCGTCCTCAAGTCATGCGCGGCTCAGCTGGCTGGAGTTTTTACACACATCTACAACCTTTCCCTCTCTTTCTCTGTAGTCCCAGCCTGCTTCAAAATGGCCACCATCGTCCCTGTACCCAAATCCTCCACCATCTCCTCATTGAATGACTGACAACCTGTAGCCCTGACCCCCATCGTGAGCAAATGCTTCGAGAAGCTGGTCAGGGACTTCGTTTGCTCTTCACTACCTGACTCACTGGACCCTCTACAATTTGCATACCGCCACAACAGGTCCACTGATGATGCCATAGCCCTGACACTCCATGCTGCCCTGTCACACCTGGAGAAAAGAGACACGTATGTGAGAATGCTGTTTGTAGATTACAGCTCAGCATTCAATACCATCGTTCCCTCGAAGCTGGACAGGAAACAGCAGGATCTAGGACTGAGCAGCTCCCTCTGCAGCTGGATCCTTAACTTCCTGTCTGACAGACGCGAAGTAGTCAGACTGGGCAGCATCACCTCATCCCCCAATCACACTGAACACTGGTGCTCCACAGGGGTGTGTACTGAGCCCTCTCCTGTACTCACTCTACACCTACGACTGCACGGCCACTAGCAACTCCAACATCATTGTGAAGTTTGCGGACGACACTACAGTGGTGGGTCTTATCACCAACGGTGATGAGACGGCTTACAGGGAGGAGGTCAGCGCCCTGACCCACTCGTGTCAAGACAACCATCTCACCCTCAACGTCGCAAAGACAAAGGAGTTGATAGTGGACTTCCGGAGGTGCAGAGAAGTACACACCCCCATCACCATCACTATCAACGGCGCTGCTGTGGAGAGAGTGAGCAGCTTCCGCTTCCTTGGTGTACATCTGGCTGAGGATCTTACGTGGTCAGTACACATAAACAAAACAGTGAAGAAGGCGCAGCAGCGCCTCTTCTTTCTCAGGAGACTGAAAAGATTCGGCATGAGCCCCCGCATCCTCAGGACCTTCTATCGCTGTGCCATTGAGAGCATCCTCACTGGATGCATCACCACCTGGTATGGCAACAGCACCGCTTACAACCGCAAAGCTCTCCAGAGAGTAGTGTGGTGCTCTGAACGGATAATTGGAGGTGAGCTTCCCTCCCTCCAAGACATCTACAGGAAGCGGTGCCTGAGGAAAGCGGGGAGGATCATCAAGGACTCCAGTCACCCTAGCCATAAACTGTTCAGACTACTTCCATTGGGAAGGAGGTTCTGCAGTATCCGGTCCAGTACCAGCAGACTGAGAGACAGCTTTTTCCACCAGGCCATCAGACTGCTGAACACTTCATAGACACCTCACCTTCACTACTGGAACTTCATTATGCACTCCACACTGAATATAAATGCCACTTGTTTTGCACATCTCCAACTACCAACCTCTGTATATTTTATATATTTTATCTTATTGTTTACTCTATTTAATTTGTAAAATATGTATACACACACACACACACACGTAGAAAAACATATTTAGTATACACATCCAGTAATGCATACACTCTTATATTGTACATATATTTATTACTCTCAAATTTAGCCATTCTTACATTTTGCTTGTTTTATGTTATTGTATTTTTGCACACCTCTGTTGCTTGTGAAGCGCGCACACAAGAATTTCACTCGCATGTAATGTACCAGTGTACCTGCACATGTGATGTGACAATAAAAGCGATTTGATTTGATTATATAGATACACCCTGCATGTTTCTGCTGTGAGCCTGCGGGAAAGTTTACAACAAAAAATCCCAAATGAAAACATTGTGGCCGCTTAACTGAGCAGTTTATTTGTTTGATGCTTCATCACAGAGTCAAACAAATGCATTAATTTAAGCTGAGACACTAGCTGCTGTGATACAGAATATCCAGGAAAGGAATATGTACATATACCTGACTCTAGCTGGCTGCTGCTTAAATGGCAGACCGGTAGCACTTGTAAAAATGCTAACGTATTTTCCGCACTATAAGGCATGCTTATACGGTGGCCCCTAGAGACAAAACACGTACAAACTCCAAAACACTTACAAAATACAAAACACATGCAAAATACAAAACACTTACAAAATACAAAACACATGCAAACTCCAAAACACGTACAAAATACAAAACATGCAAAATCCAAAACACGTACAAACTCCAAAAAACATGCAAACTCCAAAACACATGCAAAATACAAAACACGTACAAAATACAAAACATGCAAAATCCAAAACACGTACAAACTCCAAAAAACATGCAAAATCCAAAACACATGCAAAATCCAAAACACATGCAAAATCCAAAACACACGCAAAATCCAAAGCACAACGGACGTGCTCCAGGACGCTAGGGGCAGTGTTGAGCTCAATTTGCAAAATAAACGGCAAGTTTGTTGCAAACACACGGAGTTGGATACCAGCGGAAAACACCGGCAAGGATAGAGCAACCACGCCTCATAATAAAGGTAATGTGCAAACTGTTGTTAGTTTGATTTTTTTTATGACTATGAACGCTTGGTTTATGCTTTGCTCAGAGAGAACTGGTTTATAAAAATGGATAAAAGTATGAAAACGTAATGTTTTAGCGATTTCTGTCCTTTGCTAAACATCAAAAGTAGCATGCAATGTAGTTCATATACATATATATAATGAAAGTTAAGATAAAATATGTAATCTTATTTTAATATTTTCCTCTGAGTAATTGATTGAAAAACATTCTCATAGTCAAACAAGTATTTGCAAGAGAGGGTTATAAAAATCTAAGTGTAATGTTTTTGGGAGTTGCGCATATATGTCTGTGCATTCAGGAGTCTTAATGTAAGATGTGAAATACTTGAATTTTCTGTGGGTTGTGGTGAATCTTAATTTTGTAAAACATTTTATGGGGTCATTTTTACAGATGTACTGTCCCTTCTGTGGACACCTCTTGGCAGACAGTCCTGCCTTTTGTAGTCTATGTGGTAAAAACATAAAGTTTTTAAAGGACATCACCAGCACTGTGTCGAGAAATCCTGCCCTTGGTGAAGAGGCAGCAGCTCTTCCATCTACCAGTTCCAGCATCCTGACTGGCACAACTATACAGTCTACACAGGGTAAAACACATATTTGTATTAAATAAATCTTCTTAACTGTCCCTTCCCTAAAATGATAATAACTTAATTTTTTTCTGTTTATAGCTGGGAAATCATTAGTGGAGTCATTTAGAAAATTTAGGGATGTTAAAGAAAGGGAGAGAAAGGCCTTTTTTTCAAAGAAACACCAGGAACAGAAGGAACATAAACCAGTGAAGGTATGTCATGAACTTGAACGTGGAAGTTGTTCACTTTTGTTGCTAATACAAAATCCAAATTACCTGTAGCACTGCCAAGGCATCACTGTAAATTTCCATATGCATATGAAAGGAACTGAATATATTGCAAGGGTGGCCAACTATGTCCTCTACAGCTATGGACCTCCCCCCCACCCCGTACTCTCTCTGTTTAATTTACTTTGAGGCTGATTGCTGTTCATTACCTGTATATTGGTGTGTTCAGTTAATCACAACCTTGGACATTAGTGTTGCTCGGGGAACGTTGAAGAAACTAGAAATGATCTAGTTGCCGCTCTTGGGGATTGTAGTTCATCACTGATACAAGGCTTACAATTTTTAACCTGATCTGAATTTCTTAATTGTCAGTGTTACGGGTCCAAAATTGAGTGAAGAGTACAAAACCAAGACAGTCCAGAAGGATGGTCAAAACAATGATTTATTTGCACACGCGCGGGAAGATGATTACTGCACACATCAGCAAGGATCTTCACCCAAAATACATTTCAGAATGCTTTTATACTGTCAGGGTATTATAACGCCCCCTCATGCGTTTACAAGCACATAATTTGCTTCCTAAGAACATTATTTGCAACTTGTACAGACAATAATCTATTCTAAGAAATACATGCAAACACAGAGGTTCCTCTTTCTGGCAAATAAGGCGATGGTCTTTGGCCTCTGGGTCGCCATGGGCTGGTCTTCTTCTTCTTGTCACCTGTTGTTAAGCAGAGTCTAGTGCTACAGGTTTGCTAAATACATTCAGGCCTCTACTCAGATCTGTGTCTAGGTTATATGTGATATATATGTGTGTTGTAAGCATGTATGCAATTAACCTACTATGTTCTCATCTCCCTCCAACATGTATCATCTGGACACTCTCACCAGTGAAGCTTAAAACCTTTTGGATGGAACATCAACTCTAAACAAGCACAAATATGCATTGTGTATAAAGATATAACAACAAAAGAAATGGTTATAACTGCACCTGTAATAAAAGTTACTATGGTGTCAGTGTGTTAAATGTCTCCCTACTATCTTAAAGCTATATGTGATGTTATTAATGCAATGCTAATGCTATAAGATATATTGTAGCAGTAAAACAATTTCTTTTAATTCCACATCAGCCTTTGGTCAACATTATGCCCCCTGTTAAAACTAGATTTAGTCGATAATGTTGTCTCTTGAGTCACAGCACAGCTGGAGCACAACTAAAGATCAGAAATAAAATGGAAGACAGGGAAGACCATGTAGGAGCAAAGATGTAAAAACGTATTATTGTTAATCTCATTTCTAGATACAGATTGGCATCATGACAAGGACCAGTGATGGTATAAGACCTGTTTGAGGAAAGTCACTTCCGGTTGATGTTCATTCTCACTGGTCAACTGAGCAAGTCTTGTCTGCCAGCGTGAAAAAACATAAGGACTTTAACCAGGACATGGCCAATGGACCCTATGTACTGCTATACCCTGATGCAAGGGAAGTTAGCACAATTCCTGGAACCAACACCCCTTTCACCATCCAAAAATACAAGGATGCCATAGGGAAGGCCTATCAAAGAATAACTCTCTACATTTGTAACCATGATGACTTCTTAAATACTGGTGATTCTGATAATGCAGTGACAATCATAAATTTTAAATATTAAAAATAATTCAAGATTTAAAAAAAAAAAAAATGTTAATCAGAGAGTGACATGATTTTGCCCCAATTTTTAAATATATTTAATTTGTGCTGAAGCACACTGAACGTAGTGTTGAGCTATGACTTCTGGGTTGCTGTTAGTTGCGCCGCAAACCAACCATAATACCTTCCATGAATAGCCATCAATACAACCACTGATAGCCAAACCATATGGCTTTAATTTGTCATATCCATCAACATGCCAAGTGTGGTTTGGTCCAGGTGAATCGTAAACTCTTCGTACAAACTTTTTCCTTGAGCGCTTTTGGACTCCAGATGGGTCGAGCTCTGCCATCATCAACATGACATCATGCCTTTTCACAGAAAGATGGTGTTTCTGATGCAGTGTCTGCCATAATGTTGACCAGGTCCCTTCAGCTCTTCTATTATTGCAGCACGAATCAAGGCCTGAGGTGAGTAATGTTTTTTGCGGGACAGTGATAAACTTCTTATTCTACATTTAAGTGTGGTCAGACTGATCTTCTGTTTATGTTTTGAGGCCAAAATGTCCAAAGTTTCATTATAGGAGTAACCGTCTCTGAAATATTTCTGAATGAGGTCTTCGATGGAAATGTTTTCTTGAATTGATCCTGATAAACGAAAAAATAAAAAAGATGGGAAATGGTAAAATAGATCATCAGACAAGAAATGTGCAGTTTTAAATAACAATGACATTTTAAAACCAATGTATTGTCTCATTATTAAACTAAATTGATATGTTGCTTCTTTGGGCCTCAGTAAATTCAAGACAAATAAGGTCTACAACTATAACCCTAACCTGGATGAATAAGAATCTTCACAGATATATTACCTTACTGGTTTAAATGACTGCAAAATAACGTGTATGCAATTTATATGACATAAAAATAATATAGTAAATAAGGACTGCATTCAACGGTAAATAAACTGTAAACAGCCAAATGGCAGCTTTGTGAACTGGTTGAGACAACCTTTTTTTAATATGTTATTTGTTAAATACTTACTGTTGTCGACAAACGCCAAAAACTCAATATGTTTGCCACATGAACCGCAGAACTTGACAACTTCTCCCACGTTATGGCCACAATATGGACAAAACATTCTTACCCTGAAACAAACAGCATTTTTATTTTAAAATGGAATATTAAAACGGCAAAGGGCAGACCTAAGCTAAAGTGTATATACACAGACGCATTTCCAACACAACAGCTACGTTGCTAGCGTAAAACTTAACTTCCAAAACACAACTACCTAGATAACTTAAATTACACAATTGAAGACAAACACTAATATATATTTAAATAATTTAAAAAAGGTTAATTTACCTTTTACTGCCACACACCAAATCCGGTCATTAGGAACTTCCTGGCTTATGTAGCCACTAGGTAACAAAAACTCAACACTGCCCCTAGCGTCCTGGAGCACTTCCTTGTGCTTTGGAGTTTGCATGTGTTTTGGAGTTTGCATGTGTTTTGGATTTTGCACGTGTTTTGTATTTTGTACATGTTTTGGAGTTTGCATGTGTTTTGGAGTTTGCATGTGTTTTGGATTTTGCATGTGTTTTGGATTTTGCATGTGTTTTGTATTTTGTACGTGTTTTGTATTTTGCATGTGTTTTGGATTTTGCATGTGTTTTGGAGTTCGCATGTGTTTTGTATTTTGTACGTGTTTTGGATTTTGCATGTGTTTTGGAGTTTGTACGTGTTTTGTATTTTGCATGTGTTTTGGATTTTGTACGTGTTTTGGAGTTTGCATGTGTTTTGGATTTTGTACGTGCTTTGTCTCTAGGGGCCACCGTATTGGAGAGCCCAGCGCATGATACCGATGCAGGGAAAACCAATTCTGCAGGGGAGACCTACCTTGGCACCTGTGCAGGTGAAGCCAAAGGGAAGATATGCTTCACCATATTTTCTAGTCTTTGGCTTAGAATGAAGTTGGTTTGGAAACATATTCAGCGATGCTTCATCTCCTGCTTTATGCTTTCTGTGGGCGCCTGCATGCTAGCAGTGTCCAAGCGTTTTGTTTCCCCCCCTCCTTTTCATTCCGCACCCCCCTGTCTGGTCTAACCCAACATGCATAGTTCAACTCTGAGACCTGCTGAAACACCACAACACAGAGCAGTGTCACGATGGTCATATTATGGGTGCCATTGCTTTTTCTCCATCAAGGCTGTAAGCGCTTTTTTATTCTGATTATATGCAGAGGCGGAGGCAGACATTTGAAACACCCGGGGCTTAGCCCTAAAGGGTAGTATGCATGTGGGATTGGGGGGGGTCAACCAGACCCAAAACTGATCCAGAATTAAAACAGGACTACAACAGTTCAAAATCAGGACTACTTAGGACTAGAGATGGACCGATCCGATATTACGTATCGGTATCGGTCCGATACTGACCTAAATTACTGGATCGGATATCGGCGAGAAATAAAAAATGTAATCCGATCCATTAAATATCAAAAAAAACACCTCACAAAACTTGCGACACGGCGTAACTCGGCTCATAACCGTAGCATGTCGGAGCAGTGTGCGTCACGTGATAGAGTGGCTGTGTGTATTTGTAGCCTCGCTAGCAAACCAGCATTTCATCTCGAGGAAGTTATCCCAGAGAGAAGTAAAGCAAGTGTGTAAGTTCACCTCTGAATGTTTGTAAAGCGTTCCCATGTTAAGCTTAACAACCGATATATGGAGCGACTGCCTCTCTCTCCCTCCCTCTGCTGCTGCTACTTCAATCGTGAAACTGATTAATGATCAGCTGATCAGCTTTTCTGTCGCGAGTCCGTCTCTCTTCTTTGTTTTTGGCCCACTTTGCACCAGAAAGAGGAAACCAGCGGCTGAACAACAGCAGCACCTTTAACCTTGATAAGCTGTTGTTAGAATTTATTTAATATTACTTTCTACACCAGGATCCTTTTCTACGTAGCTGACGGGTGGTAACTGTGCAGGGGCGGATCTAGCAAAGTTTAGCCAGGGGGGCCGATAGGGCATTAACAGGGAAAAGGGGGCACAAAGACATACTTTTCTTTCTTACTCTCATTTAAAATGTCTAGCTTTTAATAAATAATTATCTGAATCTTACACCCAAAGTTTTAATCTGATGTAAAATGTATAGAAGTCCATTACTGTATATAGTAACTGTTAAGTCTAATATACCCTAGTAAGCTATAGTACTTTTTCCTTTGGGAAGATACCATCTGTGAATTCTGCAATTCTGTTCAAGAAAGATGTTGAATCTATTTAATTATTATTGAAAAATAATTTATTTCTGTGCATTTTTTTTTCACCCTGCATCAAATTAAAGTTGATTACATCGATTAAGCATCATGAGGGGGTGGGGGTGGTTCCTATTTTTTTTTGTTGAGAGTTTGCAACCCTATTAGTTAGGTTGCTTAATATTTCTGCTAAGTACTCTTTAAAATACCAGAATAGGGAGGATGGAGTAGGTTTAAGTTTATTAGATTGATCAGTGTTGCTGAACTATGAAATATTTTGGGTGCAGTGTATTTTTACATACAGGTATAACAGAATAGCTTTAGTGTTGTTGTTTATTTAAACTTGAGTATGAACTTATACAAAATGCAGCAAGATATTAAAAAAAACAGTTTTATTGATTAAAAACACACTATATCGGATTCATATCGGTATCGGCAGATATCCAAATTTATGATATCGGTATCGGACATAAAAAAGTGGTATCGTGCCATCTCTACTTAGGACTTAACCAAGACAGAACCAGAATCAAAACTAGATGATAGTAGCACTAAAAATCATCATAGACCTGCACTACACTTATTTTTTAATTCTACCAAAGTACACTATTTAGAAAAGTTTATATAATTATTTAGCCTTGTTGTGCAAACAAGCCTGCATAACTTAATAAAAAATAGAAATTGAAAAATAACAAACCTAAAAAGAAACACTAGGTACGAGATACATGACTACCTATGATACGGTGATACTTTTGGTAAACAACCATTTGACTAACATGTGTGTCTCACCTGCTCTTGTTCCACCTCTGTTCCTCGTTCTCCCTCTCTGCTCCTCTCTCTCCCTCTCTGTTCCTCTCTCTCCCTCTTTGTGCTGACAATCATCAAATATACAGTTGAAACCAGATATTTACACACTCTTCAGATCAAAACACAAACACTTTATTAATTGTAACATCAAATCAGACTAAATGTTTATTTTTTTTAGATTGATAAATATAAAAACATATTTGTTAACTTTAAGAGTAAAGAGAGAAACTATCTGTATTTCTTAATTGTAAATGGCACCAAATTGTATTCAGAATTGAGCCACACTTATGGAGCTCCACAATTCTTTTCCTGGTGTTTTGGTTGACATCTCCTGATTTTCCCATGTCAAAGAAACAGGCTCTGTGTTTTGCCTTATATGCATCCACAGGTGTGCCACCAATTTACTCACATGGACTCTACGAACCAATCAGAAGCTTCTTCAGCTCAGAATGGAATCATCTGGAGTTTTCTTATTAATGTACAATAAACTTAGTGTACATGTACTCCTAAATTTGTTGAAAGTAATAAAAAATAGACATCTCTGTCTCTCTTTATTCTGACATTTAACTAATTCAAAAGATATTTCAATATTTATTTATCCAAAACAAAACAAGTTTACTCTAAATTGATGTTGTACAGTAAAAAGAAATGTTCTTGTGTTTTCCATAAAGTGTATGTAAATATCTGGTTTAAACTGTGAATATACTGCTGTGTATTGAAATTTCTCGTTTTGCATAGAAATATACTGAACAACATACAAAGCATAATATATAAAATAACATCTACCAGAGTTTTTTCTTTGAAAGAAGCTCCTTATGTCCATTCTTGTATATCAGTACATTACTGAAACCGATTTATTTAGCTGTGGAGGGAAACAACTGAAAATATGAAATAAACATACATGTAAGCTAAGACTCTCTAAAGAAACAGCATTGTTGTTGTTCGGCTTTTCATTTCGCCATTTGTTGATTCACTTGAAGAGCAAGTAACGTAATATGGGTCACGTGATCAGTTTGATATCAATCTTGCGTGATACACCGTCATATTTACATCATTTGTACAGTATGAATGATTTGCTTTGGTACCTGGTAACGTTCTTCTCTGTCTGCCTCGCTGCGTTTCTCTAACAGGCAGCAGCTCCCCCGCCCCCTCGCTCAGTCGCTTAGTGCCTGAGCTCGGATCATACCAATATTAGGGGGGATTCACGCAGTCGTAAATTCCCACAGTGTGCACTATGTGCTTCGAATATTGTGTGTAGTTTTTTGTTTTATACAGTTGTCAGCCAGGCATCTAACTATGAAAAAATTACACTCCAAAACACCCCGGGCTTCTGAAAAAACAACCCGGGCTTAAGCCCAGCAAGCCACCCCCCCGCTCCGCCACTGATTATATGTCTGAAATATAATTATTTATGTTGAACAGATTTGTGTTTATATACGATAACAAGAGTATTTTTCAATTTTCAATTTTTTTCACCTCATGATTTTTTTTTTTTTTTTTGTTTCAACTCAGATTCTCTGGCAGCAACTTTAACATGTGCTAGAACTACTAAAGAGATCAGCATCAGAGTCCAGTGGTACAAGCAGAGTGTCGGAGATACTCTTAAATTAGTTGTTACATTTTATGGAACTACACAACCTGTTTATACTTCAGAGTTTTCTGAATCAAAATTTGAGGCAAAACTTGATAAAAACTTTGGCAACCTGACTATTGTGAAGACAGTCCAAGAAGATGAGGGCTACTATCACTGTGAGCAAGGCAGTAGTGTTAGTAGTGAATGGAGAGGGATGTATTTGTTAGTAAAAGGTATTCAACTAATCTACTTTTACAAACATTTTGTAAAACAAAACAGCATGTTTTGAATAATGTCATTGTGTTTTTTATTATACAGGAAACACTCAGAGGTCATCAAACTATATCGTTGTCCAAAAGCAGATGGAATCAAATCCAGTCTATTCAGGAGACACAGCGACTCTCGAGTGTTCAGTCTAATCTGAGTCAGAAAACAAGACTTGTCCAGAAGATCATAATGTTTTCTGGTTCAGAGCTGGATCTTATCCAAACATCATCTACACTGATAGAAAAGACATAATGAATATGAGAACAGATCTAACCCTCAGAAAAGATGTGTTTATCGCTTTTCTAAGAACGTCAGCTCCTCTGATGCTGGGACTTACTACTGTGCTGTGGCCACATGTGGGGAAATAATATCTGGAAATGGAACTATACTTGATAATCAAGGTGCCTGCCCCATTGATTTTTAAATTAATCCATATAATATGTAAATTATATCACATTTAAGTGCCAGTATGTACAGTGACAATTAATTCATACAATTTTTATAACTTTGAGGTAACATCAAACATCTTTTTATTTTAGCATCCTCTAACTTTTTTTTTAAGATAAGATAAGATGGCCTTTATTAGTCCCACAGGTGGGAAATTTGTTTTGTTACAGCAAACAAAATTTTTTTTTTTTTTTGTGAAGATGGCGCCGCGGATGGCAGCCTCAGTACTGCGCTCTCTCGCACTTTTCTTGTTTCTGTTCATTTTCTGCGCTTTTGGTGACTCAGAAAAAAAATTTCAGCCACTAAACAGGACAGGTGCAGACTGCAGCGGAGTGTACGGGCAGCAGAAAGGATCATCGGCGCCCCCTGCCCTCCATCCAGGATCTGTACCTCTCAAGAACCAGGAAACGGGCAGGAAAATCATCACAGACCCCTCACACCCTGGACACAGACTTTTGATCTGCTGCCCTCGGGCAGACGGTACAGAAGCCTGCAGACCAGGACCACCCGACACAGGAACAGTTTCTTTCCCCTCGCCATCTCCCTTCTAAACAGTTGAACTGTCACACTGCTCCCACTGCCAGACTGCAACTGCGCCTTATGTACATTCTGTAGTATTCATTCCACTTCATTTCATTTCTGTATTTTATGTATATACGTTTAGATTAGTTATTTATAGTTGGTTTACACAGCTATGTGTATGCATGTGTAACGTATATATAGATACGTGTGTGTGTGGGTGGTGTGTGTGTGATTTACATTGCTGTACTCGAGAGCCACCATCTACCGGAACCAAATTCCTTGTATTTGTCTGCACAAATACTTGGCTAATAAACACGATTCTGATTCTGATTCTGAAAAGTGCAAAGTTATGTAGCAGAAGTTAGAAGTCTGCTACATAACTTTTGTAACTTTTAATATTGTTTCAGGAGACACTCCATCGTCACAGCCAGGAAGTACAGTTATTTTTCTGCTGTGTGCTGTTATGGGTATAATTCTGATTGTTATAGCTGTCCTCATTTACACATTCAAAAGAAACAATAATGGTCATCACAAAGGTAAAAGTTATTCACAGTTCGCTGTAGATCACAAGTTAAAAAATCTTACATTTGTATTTATTGTCATCTGTCTATTCTGTAATCAAGCACTTGTCCAGCAGAAAAACTTTTGTGGTCAGAAAACACAGCAGGTAAAGTACTTAATGACAGCAATATTCTCAGAAATATGATTTTTTATGGTTAAGTTTTGATCTTTCCAATATTTTTTTTTCTCTCCCTATTTCCCAGAATAAGGACACATGGATGTTTTCTGCTGTTGTCTTTACCATGATGGAAGCTGACAGATGTGAAATGAAAGAGTCAAAGGTGGTGGAGAAGCATGAGGTCTGTAAAGCTGTGAAGGCCTTTGGCCTTGAATAGGTGATCAAAAGCATGACTGCTTAGAGTTAATAAGATTTTAGTTTTGTTGTAGTTGTGTATGTAAATTTGCATATCCATGTATATCAGAACTGAACTTCAACATTGCTGTATTTCTGACTGAATATTGCATTTTTTAAATCTTATTTCTTATTTTTATGTCTTGGCCTTAATGAAGCCCACGAAAAACAAAAATATCCCCTACGTTCTAAACACATCAAAGTAATTATGTTGAAAATGGCCATTACTGAAATCACACAATGGATGTGACCAGATAGATGCCCACAGCGGCCTAAAGAAGCAATGCAGAACAATTTTAAAAGAAGATATTTATTCTTTAGATCCTTAATACATGCATATATTTATAATAATAATAATATAAAAAGTATTTATTATAATATAATTATAATTATAATAATATAAATACTATGTAAGAAATTGCAAAGTTTAATGACTATAATACTAATAATCTGTGAAAAAGAAATTCCATGTGTACTGTAATCAGTCTTTATTCAATTTAATTACATTTAATTTATTTTGGGACAAATCACAACAGTCACCTCAAGGCACATATGTCATTAATGCTGAAATTATTAAAATTTATGAACACAAATCTGACTGTCTGGCACTGTTTGTCCTTGTTGCATAATAGATGTCACGGTTCTGGGTCCGTCGGACCCAGTATTTTGGGTTTATTATGTTTTGGTTTATTTTTGAATGATGGATTGTTTTCTTATTCTCTTGTATTGCTGATTATGGTGGTGGTGGTGATGATGATGATTACTTAGTTCATGTTTCTGTTTATTTGTGATTAGGATTTGTGTTCTCATGTTTTGTGTGGGTTTAGTGCCAGGTGTCATTTTCTGTCTATCTCTCAGTGTCGAGTCTGCGTCTTTGTGTTGGGTTCATGTTTCCTGTTTTATTGTGAAAGTCTTTGTCTTATGTTAGTGTGTGCAGCTTGGTTCCCCTGTCTCGTCAGCCCTGATCTCTCCCAGCTGTGTCTCCCTTCTGTTGCCCGTTCCCTCATTACTACCCTGTGTATTTAAGCCCTGTGTTTTCCTCAACCCAGTGTCGCGTCGTACCCTCAGATGATGCCTGTGTGTTTTGGTTTTCCGTGTTCAGTGTTCACTTCATGTTTCGTTTTCATACCAGCAATAAAGCTGAGGTTTTAAGTTACAATTCAGTGTCTGAGTCCTGCGATTGGATCCACCTCTCCATCCACCTGCACACAGAGCCCTGACAATAGAAGAGCATTTTTATTTTTCTTGCATGATAAAACCTGTTAACTAAACTTGACCCCTTTGTAAGTTCTTCAGACAGTCATCTATCAACAGATCTTCTGGTCCTGTAATTTTAATCTTAAATAACATTGCTTGACTTGACATATTGCTTCTCCATCCTATCTGTGTGCATATCTATGTATGTTGTTGCTCATTAGTGGTGACAGAGCTCTCCAGCTGATTGTTTAGTTAGTTACCTGCAGCTGATGAACCTGCTCATCGGGTCCACCAGTCTGTCAAATAAATTCATATTCAGCTAAGACTTCAATCCAGAATGGAATGAGAAACATTCAGTACAATTAAAAACCGAGCAGCTTCTTTTCATCTCACTTTCAGTCTAAACTTGAATGTAAAATTGTGATGGTTTTCAATTTTATGTGTATGGGATTCACCTGTTTTTAAGTTCAGTTGCTTGTTTCTACCTGTTCGAGCATAACTGTTGAATACACAAGAGGGAAGCATGTGCTTGAGACAGAGTGACAGCCATGAGTTGGTTGGAGCAAACTTTAAGTGTATTCATGGATATTTCATCTGGGCCAACAGTAATCACTGATTAAATCCAGAAATGGAACTTTTTAATCAAACAGCTTCATCCTACACTATCTAGGATCCTCTCTAGGATTACTCTTGAATGGCCCTTCTCATGAAGGACAGCTTAAGATCATATCAGGAGCACCCAGAGGAGGTTAGAGTGGACAGATGGCCCATGCCACAGAGAAATCTGAAATTCATATCCATTAAACCTCATCATTGAACAATGAACCTGCCTTAAAATGTAATTTATAAATGTAAAAATAAACATTTATCCTTAATTAGCTAATATATAAAGATTGCGGTACCATTTATAAAGTCTAAATAAGCAATTAAAATATTTTTATGCATGTTTATGTATATGGTGGTTAAGATATGAGGTTATTTCATGTTGTAATTAACTGGTAATTCAGGCTGTTACAAATATTTATTGGCAGATGCAAACATAACCCACCTGAGGTTTGCAGAATGAACAGAGTCTAAAGTTTTTAAGGTGGGTTAAATCAGTACAGTAAAACATACAGTAATATAGTGAATATTATTAGTACTGTATACTAAAGCATCTTCATTTAAAATGAAATATAAATAAGGTTATCACAAAATCACAGTGAATATTTCACAGAGCTTCACAAAGAAGTGTAAACACCATTATCATAATAAATGGAAAATGTCTCTGGGATAGTATTGAGAATAGAAATATTTTACTGCTATTATTTGCTGCTATTTTTATAATCATCATTACCATTTCATGTTAATAGTGATGTTGCATTCAGAGGCATTCAGATGTTCAAATATATGGGTATTATATTAGTCTTTATTACAGGTCCAAGAAGAACCACTTTAAACTGTTGAGTTGAAAATATAATTTTAAAGGTTTTTGAATGTTTTTGTATTCTTAAGTTGACGTAAGCTGTACTTTGTCTGTTTTTGCAAAAGAGGGGGCTGTACTATCTTAACCCTATAAAACCGTTGTCTGAATATGGTAAAGCAGTTCAATACTGATTGGGTTGTTGAACTCACACATGTGTAATTCATTAAAATGTCGTCTAATTGCACACTGGACCGGATCTGTGGTTATTTATGGATTCCTCTCTCGACATTGAACCCTAACAATTTCTTTACTTCATTCCTGAGGTTCAACTTTCCAGGATGGAAAAAATCATTCAAGACATTCGTAATTTTTTGCATCTATTAAAATTTGACTTTCCACCACTTCCAAAACAATTAGAAAATCTGCCTCACACTACAGCTTATGGTGAAATGGCTGCAAACAGCATTTTGTGTCATCAACCTCAACCACACGTTTTCTTCATTACACAACTGATGGGCACACTGTGAATAAAGACTAATGGGTTCTGTTTTAAGACATGTTGAACTTAAATTTAGACTTTTCAGCGTCACAAAGGCAACTCTCCTTTCAAATGGCTAAATCAACAAGATAACTCATACTAAATGCATTACATAGTCAGCACTAATATTAAGGATTTATTTATCAATTTATGATTTATTTTTTATACAGTAACCTTTAAGCACCAGACATATTATCTACAGAAGGAATATGTTTTAAATGTGTGACTTCTTAAGCTGTACCTCACTAACACTACAGAGTTTCAGTAGCACAAACTGTATAAGCCACATTGTGATAGGAATTTACTTGATAACTGATAACATCTATCAACCACACACTATCTCTGGTATAGGTGCAAGAAAAATCACCATCTCAGCTGTGCAAGACAACATGAGCAGCTATGAAAAGCAGGGGCCTCTATGTGACAGACTGCACCACAGGAAATGAGAAGAAAACACACAGGGAAAAAAGAAAAGGAAAGATAAAACAGAGCAAAGCTGACAAAGGCATCAAAATGACACCTGTGAGGTGACCAACATATGTAAGCTGAAGAACGACTGTATAGGTTTTCAACACCTGTGATGCTTTTGTTCAGTACTGTGTGACTTTGAAGAAGAAAAAGAAAGAAAGAAAGAAAGAAAGAAAGAAAAACAAACAATATCAACTTTAGTTTTTTCACCAAACAAGACCTGTCTGAGTTTGTTAAACTTGTGGACAAAGTGTACATAATAATCAAGTACAGCACGTGTCATTCCTTTCAACATTCATGACTTAATTTTAACTTATAGAACAACAATAGTAATAACTGTGTCTTGGACACACAGTTATTACAGACACAAGACAAACTGGTTTGGTTTATTAGGATTAATCCAGTGCGGGTTGTGTGTGAGATGGAGTGCTTGGTTAGAAAGGTGAAAGAAGAAAAATGAATAAAACTGAGTGAATAATAATACAAACAACAGGAATTGATCTATCTACAGTGCTACCTATGTTAAATATATTGTGGTGTGGTGGGGGAGCAGCTAGTTCTCTCCCATCATGCCTGCATGTGCTGCTGTTTAGATGTTCTTGTTTTATTGTTTATGGTTACGTTACTTTTAACTGTTATCTTTAACATTGTGTTTATACTACGGTCACTGACAGTTATTGTTTTATAGAAAGAATGCAGTTCTATATGCTGTTATTGACCCTTGAAGCACATTGTAGCACAAGCAAGTGTTTAATAAAGACCTCCCCCTACCAGCTTGGGGTTGAACAGCAAGCTCCAAATTTCTGTAGAGCTTCTTTGCTAAGATTCCTCTGCATGCCACAATATAACAGTTAAACAGTTATACAGCACTATCCTAGAAAGGCTCTCCTAAAAGTGCTTATGCATCAAGCCCAGGTCCCTGGCAAGTGCGGAAAACATGTCACTGTGAGAGGACGCCTTAAATGCATTACGTCTTTTTTAAGGTTTAGAAGTATAAGAATTGTGCACCATTTATAAAGTCAGAAGGAAACACTAGCTAATTAAATATTCTATCTACATTGGTGTGTAATTTACAGGACAAATGGGTGGATGGAGGGATGGATACACTGAAACAACTAGATAATGTTGATATAATAATAATAATAATAATAATAATAATAATAATAATATATTGCTTAATCAAGACTCTACAAGACTCTACAAGAATTCTAACAATTCACAAATTTTCACATCTGCATATATTGCACTTGTTAGGTGCACAAGATGACATGAGCTGTGCAATCATAGTTTACCCAAATTAACTTGTACTGTGAAAGAACAAGCAAAGCCACATGTGGCCGCTGAATTGTGAGATACAGACCGTGGCTGGATACTTGTCTGCTTGCAATGGCCTGCCAAACCTGTTTACTCAGTACACACACAAATTTTGTAATTAACAGGATCTGTAGCTTTTTCACAAGAAGCCTTCCCTTGTCAGGACTATGTTTTATTTCGACTTGTTGAATAAGTGTAGGCACTACCTGCAGCCAGGCTGACGATAAGAAAGGATTGTGCAGTAGTTTCGGTTAAAAAATACTGAATTATGCCTTACAAATGTGTATCACATGCCACACACAGCAATGTATGCAACTTGTATCTACACCAGTAGCTTTGACAAAATGATATGGCATCCTAGGGATAAGAATAAGATGTATTAAAGGAATGTTTAGACAGGATGAATAAACTATCCTGTCTGATGGCTCTTCTACCGATGGTTTCTTCTCTGATAACATATTATAACCATTAATGAGGACAGGCACAATTCAGTTATGAATGTGGAAGCATTACTTTGTATCAATTTAGATTTTTTTTTAAATCCTGAAATAAAAAGATGATGTGAGGGCCAGATTAGCTGTTTCAGTCCTTTATACCTTTTAAGATGAGACCAGTAACTAAGCAACACCTTTCCTTCCCTAAACAAATAATAAAGGAAACCACAATGCCGCAGTGGAAAATCTCATAGAACAACTTTCGTATCAAAGAGCATGCATTTGCATGATACACTGAAAGTGTATAGTATTTAAAGTGTTTATTTTCATCTGACTTTCCTTGCAAGAAAAGGTTTGCAAAGCCCCCATGCACGGAACTAAAAATTATCAGAGAGAGAAAAAAATACCCCCTATGGATTCACACCAGAAAACCACATCACAGCTGAATTTTCCATGCATTGTTTGTTTCTCACTGCTTGTGAAACATCACATATAAATTACTTGTCTATTAGTTACTTATGATATTACATTTAATGAGTTAATGTAAACAAAGAAGTAGATAATTAAAACTCTGTTTTTACCTTTTTTTTTTTTACAGGTAGCTGATCAGACAGTGGATGTAGCGCAGTATTTGTCAGAAATGTCAGCCCACTAATCCCCTACAATGTGTAATTGTACGCTAATTTGTTTAGCACTTGTTTACATTGTAAATAGTCAAAGTTATAAAGTTATTAGATAAACTATGTTAGGTTTTGTATGTTTGTTGTCTGTCTTCTAGAGTCAAAACTGAACCACATAGTGAGCCCACACTTAACCCTGCTATTACCTGCTATTAAAACTGGTTCTACAATTAAAATGGATACATTAAAGTAATGATGAATGTGGTTATTTGGTGCTGTTTCACAGCATAACTGAGTTATGTCATCTAGTTCCAGCTGCAGTGAGAAGAGGAGCAGGAGCATTGGAGGCCATACAGTTTGAATGTGGTGGCAAAGGCTCTGTTGCCACCTGCTGGTAAAGTAATCTAATTCCCTAGTGAATATTTAAGAAAAAAATGCTACTATACTGTGCATAAATTGCATATATTTTGCATAAATTGAAAAAGTTATTTTTTACCTAATCTTTCTACGTTGTACAAATATCCTATAAAAAGTCCATACCAATATTCATGAGTCAATCTGTCAGTTAAACAAATGAATGAAATCAAGACGTTTTGGGCTAAAAGATTCCCTTTACTGTTTATTTATTCACAGGTATGTTAGCAAAAATGTGTCAATTTAGTGTTTTTTTTCTTGATATTTTGTTGTTGTTGTTTTTAACTTGTTTTTAACAGTGCATTTTCTGGGCTGGTTTTGACTGGGATTAAATTTTAGCCTTTTGGTACCACAACTGTTTCTGTCACCCATTTCACGTTTTTCTTTATGTTGTATAAAAATGCATTTTTATACTGCAGGATATTGCCCATGACATAGACAGAAACTTCACTTGACTTATTTTAAGCTTCTTAAAATAGTTCTTAGCTCATTTTAAGCTCAGAAGTAACTGTGTAAAAAGTAAATAACATGTAAATAACACTTCATGCAATGCTTTCCAAACCTCATAAACCCAAGGCCATGCTACACCACTGAGTAGCATCCCCTGTTCTTTTAAGTTTGTAAACATCTGGCCTTAAAAATGTTTGCCTTTGTTTGTCCAATATAGGATTTTAGCAGTTCAACAGTCCGTTGTCATCTCTTTCAGAGCCAAAGGTGTCATAGTCCTGGCTCAGTTTACCCAGTGTTTTGAGTTTTCTTGTGTCTTTTGTCATTTTGTATTACTTTTTATGTTTAGGTCCGCTGTGTTAGTCTGGGGTTTATTCTATAAGACCTGGGTTGGTCTGTTTAGATTTGTTTATTAGATTTCCCCTTGTGTCCTTACCCCCTGTCTCCCGCTGTGTGTCTGTGTTTACAGTTGTATGAGTTCTTGTGCCTTGTTTCACCTCCCCGTGTTTTATTCCATCATGTTGATGTATGTTTCCCCAGCCCGTCATGTCTGCTCTCTCCCTCGTACTCCCTCACTCCCTCTCGTCTGCCTCTCCTCCACTCGTGCATCATGTTCCTCTGTTTCCTGTTTTATCCTTTTTCCTGTGAAGGTCTCGTGTTTCCATGTTTGTTCTGTTCAGTTTTGCTCCCCCTGTCTCATTATGATTTTTCATGTCAGCTGTGCTCCTCGTGTATTCTCATTTCCTCGTCATCTTTCTGTGTATTTATGTCAGCATCTCCCTCCCGTGTTGTGATCTCCCTGTGTGATTCTTCGTGTGTTTCCTAGTGTGTTCAGTTCTTTAGATTTCCAAGTTTAGTTTTGAACTGTTAATTTGTTCAGCAAATAAAGCTGTGGGTTTTGGGGGGGGTTTTTTGTTTTTGTTTCACCTCAGTGAGTCTGTGTTTTGTCACGGTTTCGAGGCAAGCCGTGTGGAAAATGGGATGATAAGCAGGGAAACGCAGACGGACCAATGACGAGCACAGGAGAACTTCACACTAAGGCTACGTTCACACTGCAGGTCTTAATGCTCAATTCCGATTTTTTGACCAAATCCGATTTTTTTGTCTGCTTGTTCACACTACACATAAAATGCGACATCAAACGTGCTCTAGTGTGAACGCTCAAAGCGGCCCGCATGCGCAAAAGAAGATGTCACACACAACTCGCTCTGTTTAGACCCAGAGCAAACAATATTGTTTGACTGATTGCCCTTAATATAAAGACTTCGGACTTTATGTTTCCAGATTTTTGCTTTAAGTTATTTTGTTATTTACATAATAATGTAGATAACCTAATAATGATCCTTTTTGCTGTTTTAGAGGAGCGGTGCTTCAAAGGATAGTTGCAGATTTCTTTCAGAATCTGCAGAAAATACAGTAAAAATAAAATGTTCACATTTCTCCAACGTGGTCTTCCTAACAGTTTCACCGGATGGTAGGAAATCGTTCGCGATGTCCTATCGGGCGCTTCTCCGGCGCTGATAATTGGCGTCTGTCTTGTGTCAGTGACGTAAAAGACGGATTTAATGCGACTTCACCGTTCACACAGCAGTCGCTTTCTAAAACATCGGATACGTATCGGATTCAGTACCACATACGAAAGTGACCCAGATCGGATTTGAAAATATCGGATTTGTGCCGTTCACACTGTCATACCAAGATCGGATACGGGTCGCATAGGGGCGAAAAAATCGGATTTGATGCGCTTTCGCCTGCAGTGTAAACGTAGCCTTAGTAGACAGAGGGAAACGAGGAAACTGCACAAGAAGGGAGACACGGCTGAACCCTAATTAAACATGACGAGACAGCGAGGAAACAAAACAAAATACAAGACATGGACCTTCAAAGTAAAACAGTAAACACAGAACACAGGGAAGCCACATAACAAAACCTAAAACTAGAACTCAGGAAATGCTAATGAGCTAAGGAGCTAGACATACTGATAAAGAAACCAAAACACTATCGTGATCAACCATGATGGAATCAAAAACTAAAAGTACAAAAAACACTTGGTCACCAACCTAGGAGCATCACAGTTTTGGTCCTATCCTGCCTGCACACAGCTGTTTTATGACAAAAGGTAGTTTTACTACCACTCGAATCTTATGTCATTCACCTGTCAAAATGCACAGTGTTATCAAAAATGTATGTGCAAACGCCTGTCAGCTTACCAAGCTCTAACCTTTGGTAATGAGACATGGAAATCCCCATTAAAATTACAGAAAATATAGATTCCAGTGGCTTGGGGCCAAACTGACTTTCAAAGACAATAGGCAGCTGTCACCAAAAGATGTCAGTAATATACAGAAAGGTTGCAAACAGGCTATATGAAATTCTTTAAAGAACAGATTCTGAGATTATGTTCACTTTGTTTGCTCACAAGTATGTGGAAGACTGGAGGAGAGAGTAACAAATGGACTGGAGTAGAGTCGTATACTTTACTGGACTGCTGTGTTGAAGAGTGAAATTAGCTGTCTTGCAAAGCTGTTAATTTAATCTGACAGACTGTATAGATAGATTATCATGAGAAATCATTGTCTGCTGCTTATAATTTACAGTTCCACATTTTGCAGTAAGTCCATGATGTTTGGAAGAAAATTTAAATTCTTTCTCAGTCGCCTACTTGGTGTTTGCACAGAACCTGTCTTAAAAGTACAGGAAGCAAATTTGTTTTAGGTTATTTAAAGAATAAAAGAATATCATATTATGAATATACATTGATCAGTGTGTAATTATGTCTTCCAACAAATTGTATTCTTATAAACTAAGAATGAATACATTAAAAATCCATAGGACTGGGTGTTGATTTCTGGAAACCGCCATGTTGCCCCCCATCATGAATACAATGGCCGAGATGGCCTTTGCCACTCCTCCTAATCACGTTTTAAGTATGTGGCTAGAGACAAGCATCATATGGAGTACACCTATAAGTTACTTTTCATTTTAAAATCATAAATACTGCTTTTAAATTCAACAAGCGCCTTGAGGCAGCTGTTGTTGTTATTTGGCGCTGTATAAATAAAATTGATTTGAATTAAATTATGTATGCCACCTAACATTTGTACATGTATATTATCATGGTTGAGATGGTTAAACTGGAAAACTCCAAGTTGATCAGTGTTACAGCCCCTGGCCTCGGAGGAAGTGAGCTGGCCTTCCTTCAAGGAAATCCAAGCGTGCCAGGACCCACAGATGATTGGCTGGCTGGGGACCCGTGGGTGGCACCTCCGGGGAAAGGGATGAATCAGCCACTGATTGTACTCACCTGTGCTCTACAAATGGCTGTTGAACATTTATTCGGGGGCTGCTTTGAACTGAATGTGCAGTTTACCTCGCATGCTTCTGTCTGTGAGACTTTCTTGTGAAACTCTGTTTGAGGTGTGGAATTTGTTTGAATAGCGTTTAGTTCTACTGCCTGTGAGGCTAGTTTTATTTTCTATTGGTACGTGAACCTGTTATTTTTGTATTGGTTATTTGTTGTAAGTTCTTTTTCTGTGAATAAAACTGTGCCTTAACTGGTCTCCTTCGTGTCTCCTTCTGTGGGGCTCCCCTGTCCCATAGCAGAGCCGGGTCTTAACAATCAGTAGCTCCTGAAATACTCAAATCAAAGTATCTAATCAATGATTTCCTGACTAGATACTTCGGTTAAGGAGCTACACATGCGCATACACGCACACACGCATATAAAACGCTAACAATAACTTGAATTTAACAGGTGCAACTGATAATATGAGCAGTGACTGTAGTGTATTATGCTATTACCTTACCTTTATTATGCTATTAGCTTAAAAGTGTTTTCCATTAGTAAATAAAGATGATCCTATGCAGTTACACACAAAATGTTGTATAATGTGTAAAATGTACATCTTGAATTGCCATGGAAACCTAGATGTATTCAGTTCATGATGCAGAAATACCAAATGTGCTTTAGGAATTTGTCCTAATTTGCTTTAAAGTTCTTTTTATACTGCTGATATTAAAAAAAGAGAAAGAAGAGAGAAAGAAGGAAAACTGATTAGACTATTGGTTCTGCAGATAATAGTAGATAAAAGTATCAAATCAGTCATGTTTAGGTCAAGTGGGCTAAAAAAAACAAAGAAACCAAGACAGAAATATGAAAATTGCAATCTTTGAGTAGACTAAATCCATCCAGTATCTGTTTGGTATGCTATACTTACTATAGCAATCCAGCCTTTCATCCAAATGTGGTCACTTCTGGCTCCAGAAGAGGTTAAGGCTTCAAAACAGAGCACTGCAAAACCAATTATAGATCACTAAATCCATTTGAATTTGTGGTTTGAAAGAATCAAGTTAAAGGCTATTCCCTTACCAATCTTACTCACCTCATTGCATGACTTCCTGGAGATGGACTGAATTGTTTGCCACATTGGATTTGCCTACCATGAGAGGGGGCAAGCAATTGTGCCTATACTTCCATGCCTCCCTGTTTATTGCCATTTTTTACAGGTGATACTTCTCTAAACCTTTGGGTGGTGGAATGAGCGTTAAATATCATTTATATTTCTGCATCAAAGTTGGTTGGTATTTTGGGAGCTCCAACAATGCTTCCCTCATTCATGATATTATACCTAATTTTGTTCCCCAATTTTTTCTTTTTTTTTGCCGATAATGTGGTCCTCCTGGCATCATAAAGCACTGACCTCCATCTCAGCTGACAGTAACAAATCAAATGTATGGACTTCTGTTTCTCCTGGGTCCCCACTCAATGTTGTAAACAGTTTTTTGGTTTTGGTTTTGATTCTTTGTATTTCACAGGCAAACTGTTCCTCACGTCCATTTTGATTATTTTGGCAATCTTCTCCAGGGAATCAGCTAACATTTGTGAGTCCATATATTGATGCTATCAGAACCAAGCGATCAAATATCCTGTTTATTTTAAATAAGACAATCAAAAGTGTTAAAAAATATCTTTTTGGGATGATTTTTTTTTTTGAGAAATGTATTCGGTTTTGCTCCACAAATTACACATTAGTTTTGTTTTTTCAAGAAGCTAAACCATGCATCATTGTTCAGTCTGCTCTTCAGCTCTTCTGAAGAACAAAATGTCATGGCGCCTCACCAATGAAACATACAGCTTGCAAATTTCTTTTGAAGTGCTGAGTTTGATGTATTTTAGGTATTTCTTGCAGTACACACCACAACCAGTCGTAGAAGTCATGCCTTTTATGTTTTCTGTTCTGAAAACTTGAGAACATGAATTATAATCAGCCAGAAATAGTCAAAAATTAACAGTAAATAATGAGAAAAATTGCAACGGGAGATTAAACAGAGATAATATGTGTTAGAAAATGCTGAAGAGAGACCAATGTGACAGGAAGTGTATTTTAAGTCTTTTCTGTGTTAACCAATCGGACGCATTTTATGGTCTAACCCAGTGTGCTCATTTCCCCGTGTTAACTTACTGAAAAACCCCAAAGCGCATTGTCAAGATGGTCGTCTTATGGATTACATTGCTTTTTCTTCACCAAGGAAGTAAGGGGGATTTGTTTTTTGTTTGTTTTTTTTGTTTTATCTGCTATCTGACCAAAGTGAACATATTATTTATGTTGAATAGATTCATATATAGATAGACATAGAGATAATAAGAGAGATAATAACATAAAAACTAAACGTTTTCTTTTACCGCAGATTCTCTGGTTCCAGTGAAAACAGTTCATGTTGGTGAAACAGCAACATTTACATGTGATTTATCAAATGAAGAGCTCAGCAGCAGAAAGGTTCAGTGGTACAAGCAGAGAGTCGGGGATACTCTTCAATTAATAGTGTCACTTTATGGAAAACCTTCTTCAGAGTTTCCTCAGTCAAGATTTTCTGCACATAATAGCAAAGATTTTAGCAACCTGACCATTTGGAATGTAGTCCAAGAGGATGAGGGAATGTATCATTGTGTAATAGACAACTGGATTAAACTTGAATGGAGTGGGACATATTTGTTAGTAAAAGGTAATGAACTGACCAACTTTTACAGAAATTTTAAACGCCTCTGAGAATGTTTTGAATAATTTATTTGTATTACACAGGAAACACTGAAAGGACATCAAACTATATTGTTGTACAGCAGCCGATAGAATCAAATCCACTCCGTCCAGGAGACACAGCAACTCTTCAGTGTTCAGTTCTGACAAATTCTGAGAAAAACAGATGTTCAGGACATCATAATGTTTTCTGGTTCAGAGATGGATCTAAAAAATCTCTTCCAAACATCATCTACACTGATGGAAACAGAACTGATCAATGTGAGAAAAGAACTGACGTTCAGGATGGATGTGTTTATCGCTTCTCTAAGAAGGTCAGCTCATCTGATGCTGGGACTTACTACTGTGCTGTGGCCACATGTGGGGAGATATTATTTGGAAACGGAACTAAATTGCATATTCAAGGTATCTGTGCCACTGATTTTTAAATCAAGGCATATAACATATATATAAATCAGATAATATTTATATTTAAGAACCAGTAATTAATACAAATTTTTATTTCAACTACTGTAATCTTACTATTAGGCAACTCTAACTTTGTTTTCTCACTTTTAATATTGTTCCAGAAAGCAGTGCGTCATCACAGACAGCCAGTACAATTATTTTTCTGCTCTGCGCTGTCATGGGTATAAATCTCATTGTTACTGCTGTCCTCATTTACTTAACCAAAAAAAACAACAACAGTGATCACAAAGGTAAGTTACTCACAGTTCACTATAAACAAAATAAAACATTGTTAAATTGATATTAACTTGTTGTCTTTCTGTACTATGATCAAGCTCCTGTCCTGCAGAAAAACCTTAGTGATCAGAAAAGACAACAGGTAAAGTATTAAATGCTACGATTATTCTCACAAATATGGAAATTAAAAATGAATATTAAAGTTTAAGCATTTTGACATTTTTGAATATTTTCCATTTACATTTCCCAGATTAAGGACACACAGATGTTTTCTGCTGTTGTCTTTGCCGTGATGAAAGCTGATATTTGCAACAAAAAGGCAGCAGAGAAGCAGCAGATCTACACAGCTGTCAACGCTTTTGGGCTGGATTAGATCTACTTACTGTTGCTGGGTATGAAACAATCTACAGTATGGGAGTTTTTCATCTTATAGATAATACGTGTTCATATGTTGAAATTCTGCTGTAGTTCTGTACAAATAAATTCCTAGTGTAGTCTTATCAAGAATGTCAGTTGCTTTTCTTTGTCTTATGTACAATCTTATGTGCTGTCTTTAATGAAGCCCGAATAAATAAATACATAAATAAATAAATCTTCTAAACACATCAAAGCAATTATGTTAAAAATTGACATAATTTCACCATGGGTGTGATTAAATAGGTGCCAACATCATTCCCCTGCTTTCTTACCTCACATTTCCCATTACTAAGTGTTTTATTTTCTTTTTAATTAACATTTTTATAATTTACTGAAAGGTTGTTGTAAAGTATTAATGTAAATATTATTACATTTTCAGGGTGATATTCATAACCCAGAAAGATTTTTAGCCAGTAGCCTACACAATTTCCTTAGGGATTTATAAAGTATTCTCATTCTGATTCTGATTCACCCCTCAAATTTGACTCAGATCAGCTCATTTTTTTAACCTTTTCTGCTTGACTATCTCTGATTTGCATAAAAATGTTTCATCTTTTGGCACATAACAACTGGTGTGAAATTTCTGAAATCAAACAAGTGTTTAAACATATAACTTACAGCCTAAAGAAGAAATCTGTTAACACTTCAATGGATACAGAATTTGAATATTATGTAGAAAAGGTATTTTGAGATTGAAACACATTTAGTCTTCCACTGTTGAAAAAACAACAACATTAAAATACCTGCATAGAGATTGTAATAATATAAAACTATTAATGAAATGGTAAAGTTTTGTCATGGTGTCTGTGTTAAAGTCAACCTTTCTGTATTGTAATCAGTGTTTATGTGGAAATAAAAATTGCTGGAAGAAAATCTGATTGTGTTACACTGCATATCCTTGATAGATGAGAGACAAGCATTTTCCTTTTTCTTGCATGCTAAAACTTTTTAACTTCATCCAACACTGCTCTGAGTTCTAACAGTTCTTTTTTGTCTTTTAATTAAAAGGTGTACAAAGCCCATATTGGTCCTCCATCCCATCAGTGTTCTGAAATATTTTATTGTTATAAATTGTTGCTCATTATTGGTGCTCACAAAGCTGTCTTTTTGGCCGGTTGTGCTTCTGGGATGTTCAGTTAGTTACCTGTTGTTGTTAAAATTGGGGTTGCAGGGGGGAGGAGAGGGACACAACCCAGTCTCCCCGTAGTGATCACCCCCAATAAGCAGGGCAAGGATTCATAGCACTACATAGTTTGTCTAATCTATTATAAATAATAACAGTAAAGACAGACAGTGATGCTTCTCGCACCTCTGTCTATGCCTGTGTTAATTGTATGTGGTAATAATTATATATACGGCATTCAAGAAGTTTTCACAGGGTATCACCTGTTCCACATTTGTCACATTGTCATGTTAACATCTGTCTGTCTAATATATTATATACAATAATAATAGACACAATAACAATAAATACAACTATAAAGGTAACAGTAATGTCTGATAATAGACTTTTATACTTCATATAGAGTTTACAGGCATATACATATTTTTATGGCACAGAATATAACATACAACAACTTAATACACTGACAATATGACACAATGGTTATATGAAAACAAAATATTATAGTCAACTTGTCAAATTGTATGTTGCAGAGAGCCGGATGTTCTTCTGTCAGTCTCACAGCTACATCTTGTGAGCTCTGCAAAAAATGAGTCATCCAGAGGATGTGTTATGCTCAGACGTGGATTTTCCATTAATGAAAAAGTCAATATTAGTATGAAAGGGAATAATTTCACAATGACTATTATAAAGTCAGTAAAACAGCCCTTGATTGGTCTTTACAAGGTATTCTTTGATATTCTGTTCCCAAATTCCTGGATGCTCTAAAGCGAAGAAAACAAAAAAGCAAGAAAAATCTTCAGTGTCTGCATAAAATAAGATAAATAACAACAACAATAATAATAATTTTAAAGTGGTTTTTATCCCTCTTTTGTCCTCAGGTGTTTTTTGTTTACCTGTTTACAAGATTTAAAAAGGCTGAAATTAGTCTGACACTAATTTCAGAATTGACAGTTTTGTTTTTTGTTTTTGTTTTCATCTGACATGATATTGTAGTTAAGTACGTGCATTAGAAGAAGCCTTAGCTTACTAAGCAATTTCCTGAGAGGTGAAAAATGATGAAAGGAAATGGTAAAAGATTTTACGCTCATTAACTGTAACATCAAAACCACTGACATTGAAACCAGGTCCTGGCATTTGTGTAAATGTTACAGTGATACGTATCAGCAAACTAAACACTTTTGAAGCACAAGCAAACCTCTCATGGCAAACTCACCTAAGAACAAAACCCGTCTCATGCCACAAAAACTCCAGACAGCTCAGATAGAGTACGACATTTTGCCCAGCCTTCAGACTCAAGCGTTCACAGGATGCACTGGAACAAGCCACAAATAAACCATTGAATAACCCAAAGGACTTAGGAGGAGATAGCTGAAAGACAGGCACATCTGGTTGCCTCAATTCAATTTGATTCAATTCAATTCAATTCAATTCAGATTTGTTAATATAGTGTCAAATCACAACAACAGTTGCCTAAATGCACTTTATATTTTAATGTAAAGACCCTATGATAATACAAAGAAAACAGAGAGCACCAAATGTCATATGTCTGGTCCAGCCCTAACTATATCCTTTATTTAAAAAAAGAAAGTTTTAAGTCTAATCTTGAAAGTAGAGATAGTGTCTGTCACCTGAATCCAAACTGGAAGCTGGTTCCACAGAAGAGGGGTTTGAAAACTGAAGGCTCTGCTGCCCATTCTACTTTTAAATACTCTAGAAGCCATAAGAAGCCTGCAGTCTGATAGGGGTGATATGATACTATAAGGTCATTATTCATGACCTTGTATGTGAGGAGCAGGAATTTAAATTTGATTCTGGATTTAACAAGCAGCCGATGAAAAGAAGTCAATATAGGAGAAATATGCTAACGCTCTCAAGTCTCTGTCAGTAATCTTGCTGCATCATTTTGAATCAACTGAAGACTGATTCAACCAGATAATTTGAATAATAATATAACAGCCTTATTTACAAGCTAAACCAGTAAGTACTTTTTAGAAAGAAGCAGTAACACGTTTTCTGCAGAAACAGAGAAATTTCGACATGACTGCTGCATGTACAAGAGCTGTTTATGTATGAAAACAAAAATGTTGCACTTGTTAGGAGCACATCAAAAAGCTAAGAATGGCCAGTGCACATACAACTGTGCAAATTTAGTTTAACCGAATCAATGTATCCTTTTTCATTTCAAAGTGCTGTGGTATTTGACTGTTAGTGCCTGTGAAAGAACAAGCAAAGCCACATGTGGCAGCTGAACTGTGAGATACAGGCTGTGGCTAGCTACTTCTCTGCAAACCTGTTTACTCCGAACACAAGTATTATATTATCAACAGGATGTGTGGCCTGTTCACAGTGTTAGGACTTTCATTTCGACTTGCTGATTAGGTGCAGGCACTACCCACAGCTAGGTTACGGTTACAAAAAGATCAAATACAATAGTTTAACTCAAAAGACGTGGACAGTCCTCTCTCACGTATGCCTTAACAAATGTGTGTCACAGCACACATGCAACATGCCACACATAGCATACAAGGACACTTTGTATGCAAAGTATGCACCAGTAGCTTTTAGAATATGATATTAAATGGCACCCTAGGTATGAGACACCTTATATGCCTGTTCTACTAATGCTTCCTCTCTGATATATTCTCAAACCAATAAATTAGGGCAGGTACAGTTCAGTTATGAATACGAAAGAAAAAGAGAAAAAAAAAATCCTGTATGGATTCAAACCAGGTAACCACATCACTGCTGAATTTTCCATGCATCATTTGTTTCGCACAGCTTGTGAAACAAAAAGCAAGGAATCAGCCATAAATTACTTTTGTATAAGTTACTTGTTTATGATTTTACCTCACTAACATTACTCCTGCTACTACAACAAAAACTGGTTCTACAAATAAAATGGATACATAAAAGAAATGATGAATGCTCTTATTTGGTGCTGTCTCATAAGTGAGTTAAAGTCATTGTACAATATACATCCATACAAATGTGTCACTCTATCAGTTAAACAAATGAATGAATAATAAATGAAGACATTTTGATTTTACAGATTCTATGTACTGTTTATTCATTCTAAGATCTGTCAGCAAAATTGTGCCAATTTAGGGTTTTATTCTAGATGTTTATGTACTTGTTTGTGTACTTGCAGCAGTTGTCATAATTTATCATATCTTATATTGGATGGTAATGAAAAAGAAACTCTGGGCCAGTTTTGAGTGAGGATAAATTTTCATATTTTGGCACCACAGCTGTTTCTACCACCTGTTTCATGTGTTTCTTTAAGTACTATGTAAATGCATTTTTACACTGCAGGATAAGACATGGACAGAAACGTCACTTATTACTATTATTATTACTTAATATTTTAAGACTGTTATAAAGAAAGTGATTTGACCTGACACTCTGCCATCAAACTGCTAAAATTTTCCTCTATGGGTACAAAAAATTTCAACAATCTTCTTTCAGGAGTCTGCTGACATTTGTCCTAGTCCTCCTTTTCCTTATATTAATGCTATGATTATAATTCCAAGTATTGATGGAATGATTGTTATTTTTTCACTAATCAATCCACAGAATGAAGTGAAAAACTAGCTGGAAATGCACAGAAAGAATCAACAGGGGTGAACAGTCCAGCTGCACATTGCATTGACCTGTAGTTACATTTTTTGGCAGGTGCACTTCAGGTTATGTTGTCATAGATTTCTCACTGAAGCATGAGTTGAACGTGCGAAACACACCTTAGTATTAATGCTGGAAATGCTGCAGATTATCGATAAAGATGTCTGGCATTTCTTCTTAATAAAGCTGAGATAACCAAAGTGGATGGATGGAACGTTATTACTTTTTCTGTGCTCTACAACTTACACATTAGTTCTGTCTTTGAAGAAGCTAAACTATTTGTTCATCCTGCTCTTCTGAAGAACAACATGTCATGGCCCCGCACCAATGAAACATGCAGGTTGCAAATTTTCTCTAAAGTTCAGAGTGACAGGAAGTGTGCTTTTAAGTCTGTTCCGTGTTAACCAATCAAATACATTTTATAGTCTAACCCAACATGTACAGTTCTCCTCTTAGACCTGCTGAAACACCACAACAGAGAGCAGTGTCAAGATGGTCATATTATGGGCGGCATTGCTTTTTCTCCATCAAGGCTGTAAGCGCTTTTTTATTCTGATTATATATCTGAAATATAATTACTTTTGTTGAATAGATTTGTATGTGTATATACAATAACGAGTATTTTTCAATTTTCAATTTTTTTCACCGCATGAATTTTTTTCCTATGTTTTGTTTTCACTCAGATTCTCTGGTTCCAGTGAAAACCGCTCATCTTGGTGAAGCAGCAACTTTAACATGTGCTAGAACTACTAAAGAGATCAGCAGTAGAGTCCAGTGGTACAAGCAGAGTGTCGGAGATACTCTTAAATTAGTTGTTACATTTTATGGAACTACAAAACCTGTGTATACTCCAGAGTTTCCTGAATCAAGATTTGAGGCAAAAATTGATAAAAATTTTGGCAACCTGACTATTGTGAAGACAGTCCAAGAAGATGAGGGCTACTATCACTGTGAGCAAGGCAGTAGTGTTAGTAGTGAATGGAGAGGGATGTATTTGTTAGTAAAAGGTATTCAACTAATCTACTTTTACAAACATTTTGTAAAACAAAACAGCATGTTTTGAATAATGTCATTGTGTTTTTTATTATACAGGAAACACTCAGAGGTCATCAAACTATATCGTTGTCCAAAAGCAGATGGAATCAAATCCAGTCTATTCAGGAGACACAGCGACTCTCGAGTGTTCAGTCTTCTCTGATTCTGAGAACAAGACGTGTCCAGGAGATCATAATGTTTTCTGGTTCAGAGCTGGATCTCATCCAAACATCATCTACACTGATAGAAAAAGAGATAATGAATATGAGAACAGATATCACCCTCAGAAAAGATGTGTTTATCGCTTTTCTAAGAACGTCAGCTCCTCTGATGCTGGAACTTACTACTGTGCTGTGGCCGCATGTGGGGAAATAATATCTGGAAATGGAACTATACTTGATATTCAAGGTGCCTGCCCCATTGATTTTTAAATTAATCCATATAATATGTAAATTATATAATATTTAAGTGCCAGTATGTACAGTGACAATTAATTAATACAATTTTTATCACTTTGAGGTAACATCAAACATCTTTTTATTTTAGCAACCTCTAACTTTTTTTTGTTGTAACTTTTAATATTGTTTCAGGAGACACTCCGTCGTCACAGCCAGGAAGTACAGTTATTTTTCTGCTGTGTGCTGTTATGGGTATAATTCTGATTGTTATAATATGGCGTTATTTCAGTGCCACTATTCTGAGCGCACGTAAAAAAATATTGCAAGTGCAAGTGTTGCATTTTGAGGAGAAATTTATTTTGAGCGTACAAAAGCTGAATTTGAGTGAACAAAATTCATTGCTGCGTGCAAAAAATGTATTTCAGTGTTTGCGCTTATCCATATACACACACACAATAGCACCCCCTCTCGCTCAGTTTTTTCATTTGCGCTTGCTCGCAATGTGTTGCTTGCGCTCACAACATTCTCTGCTGCAAGCGCTCAACTCTCTGTACACCGTTATAAGTGTGCCACAAAACCAACCAATCACAGACTTGGTTTCAAAAATTCTGATTGGCTCTTACAGTCTCCAATCAGCTCGCTAGCTGCTGCATTCCGGAAACAGTCCGAAATGTAGCTAAATCCAGCTAAACTCAATTTAACCCCAATTTGCGGATAATATCTTTAATTATTTTATTTTAAAATATATTATTTGTTAAGACTATCGTTGGTGTAGTATAATGTAGTTGCATTATACAACCATGCCAACTGACTCTCCAAATTATATTTGAGTAGCTCTCTTTTATGTCGTCGAATACTGAACAGCAGCACGAAAACAACATGTCCCGGCCACATGTAAGTAATATAAAATCATTTTGTACATTATTATTCGCTTGATAACTGACGTTAGCTAATTTGCAAACTATGCAAACTTGAAAAATGATGTACCTCATGTAGTTCGTTTTATGGGTTGTTTATTTTTGTCTGAGATACGTCATTTCATTGTATTTTTCTAACTACTTGTCCATGTTTGCTGCTTTTAACAGGACATACTGAGACAGCAAATGATGCATAGACTCCTCTCTAAACTGGAAGCTG
Organism: Oreochromis aureus; assembly: GCF_013358895.1. Lineage (NCBI taxonomy): Eukaryota > Metazoa > Chordata > Actinopteri > Cichliformes > Cichlidae > Oreochromis > Oreochromis aureus. The sequence goes on along the minus strand of NC_052943.1, from coordinate 20,532,449 downwards.
CTTTAAACCAACAACCACTAAATCTGGATTATTTGGAGTTCTTGACTCGTCATGAGCTTGTTCTGTTTGAATCTTTCTCTCAGCAAATAGGTGGTCTGTCAGAGATTACAGAGGCTCTACAAAATGTTCATCATCTGGTTCAGTGTGAAATTAACATCACCTCTGTGGGAATTATTGAACTGAAACAGAAGTTGGTCTGGGACCTGGCCACCCCAAAATCGTACTAGAGAGAGAAAAAACTGAAGAACTTGTTGGACACTCAGCTGCCAGTCAGCTGCATCGCTAAATGTCTTGGTGTTTCAAGAAGAACAATCTTCAGGAGGATGCAAGAATTTGACTTGTCTGTGAGAGGAACATACAGCACAATGAATGACCAAGAGCTGGACAACATCATATCGACTATCAAAAATCAGATGCCAAATGCTGGCTATCGAATGGTTCAAGGACATTTGGTTTCTATGGGTCTCCGTGTTCAGTGGTGGAGAATGATGGCCTCCATGCATCGAGTTGATGCTGTTGGGATCTTCACACGGATTACAGAACTAGGCTGTGTTGTGCGAAGAAGCTACTCGGTGCGAGGCCCTCTCTCCCTTGTCCACATAGACACAAATCACAAGCTAATAAGGTAAAATACCCACTTATATAGCTCTAATAAAAGTTGGGCAGAAAGATGCACGTTATACTTTAAATCTGTTTTAATCAACCTTATCTGATAGGTCTTTCAGTGTGTTTATAATATTTTAAAAAGCACTTCATATTGTAATATTAAGTAAAAGGATTACAGGATGTGTAACAAAAGCAGTAATATTGTTAATTGTAAATTTTCTTGAGCAATTATTTACACTTTGTATATCGATATTTTCCATGATAACAAGCCTATCAACACATAATATGGTAAGTGCTACTGAAAACTTAAAAAAAAATCATGACAAGGGAACTAAAATATTTAGTCTCATTGAACTTATCCACTTTCACATATAAAAATGTTGGTATTATTTTCAGCACACCTGACAAGTGTCCAGTTTAAATCAGTGGCAAGTTTGGTTACTGAAAAATGTATTTTCAATGTCTTACATGTTCTGCAAATCAAGCCTTAGTGAGATTGTTTTCCCTCTGAAACAGGTACAATGTTGTGATCTTTGGTGGAGTGGATGGCTACTCAAGGAAGGTAAAATTTAAACTGTTATGTAGAATATTTGGTAGTTTTGAAATGAGAGCTGTATTAGGTTATTTTTTTATGAACATCAATTATTCAGCAAGCCAACATAGTGGACGATTTGCAATTTAAAAAAAAAAATTATAATCAGTTCTTTACAAAAAAAAGGTTCAACTAAAAGGCCATTTTTATTTTTTGATAAGTACTACCAATATTGATATATAGACTACTCAAGCTTTGAATTATGGTTTTGAACATAGAACCGCATAATGTTCCTTGAACACTTATTATGGAACTGCATTATTAACTGAAAACTATACATGATCTGAAACCAGATCTTTAATTTTCCATTTGTTTTACTGCAGGTCCTGTACTTGGATGCAGCAACTAACAACAGGGCAAAAACTGCATTCTCATTTTTCCTGAGATCAGCCCAGCTTCACGGCTTGCCATCAAGGTTTAATGCCCTGATCAAATTTATATGCTAGCAACAAGTTTCATTAAAGACAACTTCCTTAAAAATGTATTTTTATCATAGGGTTAGGGCAGATCAAGGAGTAGAAAACCTGGACATTGCACATTTCATGTTTGCCACAAGAGGAACAGGGAGAGCGAGTTTCATATCTGGAAAGAGTGTCCACAATCAGAGTTTAGTCTTTTGATGTTTTTTTATATTATTATTGACTGCATGGGTAGATTGTTGTAGCAGTTCTGATATTGATTTAAAGCATATAATACCATAAATCCAAATTCAAATGTATTTACAGAGTAGAACGACTTTGGCGTGATGTCTGGATTGCAGTCACTAGCAAGTACCATGATGTTCTTCACTCACTTGAGGAGGATGGCCTGCTTGACATTTCAGATGTCATTCATCTCTTTGATGTCCACTACATCTTTGTCCCTCGACTCGAGCAGATCTTGTCACCTTTGTTGGAGGATGGAATAATCATCCCCTCAGGACAGAAGGTGGTCTCACTCCTGAACAGCTCTGGTGTATGGGACATCTACAAGAGCTGGACGACGGCGAGAGACTTGAGGTACCAGATCATAGTTTTTTGCTCTTCTGAAACTCTGCTCTTCTGAAATTAACATATTAAACACTTGTGGCACATCTGCGAGATGCTTCTGGTGATTTTATACATTCTTGCCTATCAATTACCACTAATGTAAATCACAGTAAGAAGAACATGAAAACAAAGGCATTCTTTTTAAATTGTTGTATTTATTGGAAAAAACGCTTACACAAAATAACATTACTCCCAAAAGTACCTATTCTGGAATAATGACTATTATATATGTTTGTGGATTTGAAGGAGCTTCAGGATCCAGGTATTGCAGGGTTCGTACGCTTTTTTCAGGGTCAAATTCAAGCACTTTTTAAGCACTTTCAAGATCCGTTTTTAAGCTTTTCCAGTACCCCCCAGCCGCACTGCCCCGCCAAAAAAAAAGAAAAAAAAAAGAGAATGCATGTTTCAATTTGCATCACCTCAGTAAGACCATGTGAAAAACACCTTAGCTCCCTTTGTTAGGACATAGAAAACGCACCACACAAAAATACTGCAAAAGGAACGGTCACCTTATATACTTAGTGTATAAACTCAAAATGCACATTTCACTTAAAAATTAAGATGTGCAAATGTGAACAAATCAACTTGTTAGAGATATTCTTCTCCTGTTGAAAAAAGAAAACGAAAATAAAGAAATAAGTCTAGATATTGATGCTTCTTTCCTGTGTGACAAAAAAAAAATAGGAGACAGATGTTTGTTTGTTTTTAAGTTATTTCCCAACAAAACTGTTTTATTGCTAACTACATTGCTGTCTGTATTATTCCTGAAGTCCTAAATGATCACCTTTAAAGTGTTTGTGCTAATAACATCAAGTCAGGCAGGCATGGAGAACAGCACTGACTGTTTAAGTAGTTTAATGTGTAGGTGGCGATAAACACATTTTGAATGAAAGCCGGGAACCTTGGTAGCACAGAAACAAGTGGCTATTCTTTGTGACCATATGGATCCCTCATATTACCATTATTTCACCCAAAGGCACCAAATTAATACGCAAAAAGCTGCAGCAATACACACAAATATAAACAGTACTTGGTAACAACTTTGCTTTTTAGCCGTTAACCCTCTGGGGTCCAGGATATAATTGGCCGCTTTTACCTACTTTTGATTTGGCCTCTATATTTCACCATTAAAAACTGTTTATCTTGCCAATCTGTTATTATCTCATTTTGACATAATGTGTCAGCACAATTTATCTAAATTCAGACAAAATTTAAAATACAAGTAGAAAGTGATATTTTGACTGTAAAACCACAAGCATGTTTAAGGAATCATTTTCATAACTTGAAATGCAAATAGAAATTGGACATTTTTAAAAAATATGAACAAGTTTTGCAAACAACAAAGTTATATAGTACTATTTACCTAAAAATGCAGCCAAGGCTCAGAAGTTTTTATATAACCATTCAAAACTATTTACAGAACAATCAGGTGTGTTGCATCAAATAAGGCACACAAATTATTTATGCAACTCAAAAAATAGTTTGTGTCCACTATAACACAGATGAGAACAGCACAGGGATAAACCTGCAGGTTTGACGGCAGGTGTGTCACTCAGCGCTTTACACTGCAATCTGCCTTTGGTGGCTTTTTTGCAGCAACTGTGACATTCACTAGTAGAACTGACACACAAAACAAAAACTACACACTAACTACACAAGACAACACACTAACTTGAGACTCCAAACACGGCAAACGTCACAAATCTCTCACGTATCAAAACTCTCTCTCTCTCTTTTCGCCACTCGCCCCTCTCTCTCTTTCGCCGTCACTCCTAAAACTTCCCCTCTTCCCAAACGACCAAATTGCACATGTTGCCATATCATTTTTTGATTGGTCGACATGGTACATTTTTCCACCAATAGGGAAGGAGTGTTTTTCTTTTTCTTTTTCACTCACAAGCAAAGCGTCTTTGCTAGCGCTCTCCATAGAAAACGCCGCTTTTTACCGCTTCTTCCCGAGTAAACGCCACTGTTTTATTAAAACAAAAAACACCGGTTTTACGTGGCCTATCAACACAGTTTAAACACTGGTATATAGCTTGAAGTCCGCACGTTCGACCCAAGTTGAAATGGAGACTCTGGGTCGACCCCAGAGGGTTAATCAGAAAGCCTTAAGTTGGCTAATTATGTATCGGGCTAATGTTTAAAGCTTTCACTTGAGTAAATTAACTCATATCACTGCTAAGTAATGTTAGCTAAGTTCACAGCATGTTCCATAATAGCGCCACCATACTGCATCACACTCAGTGCATTTCAATCATTTCTCCAGCGAGTTTGATAGCTAGCAAAATAATAATCATAATTTTAAAAAATTGCATGCGTAACGTACACTTACTGGAAAATTATTTACTAGCACTCACCTATCATGCGACTGGAGAGCGCAAACTCCGCCACTGTCGTTTTCCATCATACACTCATTTAAACAGCAACCTACAGGTATGTTAGCGCACTCATCCCCGACTGGCCGAGGGAGGGCGGGACACACGTTGAAACAGACGCAAGGAAGCCCAGGCAGGGAAATTTTGCTTTTACATTTTGCGACTCATTTTTATTTCTCTATCTGATAAGAAAACTATTTAATCAGATAGTTATTTGTGGTGAATGAAATACAGTTACATTTTCAAGCACTTTCAAGCACCACATCTGAAATTCAAGCATTTTCCCAACCTTGAAAAGACAACATTAAAATTCAAGCATTTTCAAGGATTTCAAGCACCCGTACGAACCCTGGTATTGACTGGGAGAGTGCTGTACTGCAAGAAGAATCTAACAGCACAGTTGTGGTTCCTGAAATTGAATGCCCACTGGATGAGGAAACCCTGGAGGGACTTCAGAGAACAATTAATCCCTTGGGACATTCAGAATCTTACGGTCGTGACCTGTATATACAATTCTTGCTACTGGTGTCAAACCAACAGTGACACTTAAGATGGACGTGAAAGTCAACGCTCTTTTGTTCTCAAATACTGGATTTCTTTGTTTCTTTGTTGAAAGATTACAGATTACAATTCAGATTACAAGTAGACAATCAAACAAAGCACTTGCTTATTATCTATCAACGTAGGACCCTACACAAAGTTTTGAAGTCTTATCATTTTCATGAAACAGCTACGAACATCTTAACAGCTAATGTTTAGAAACATTTTTACTCATTTAGTTTCCAAATTACAAGACAACAATGTGTTAAACTCTGTGGAATCCACCACCATATCTAACTGCTGCACTCATTATGGTTTTAAACATTGTGTAAGTGTCCAGATGCTGCACTGGAAAAGTCACAGTACAAGTGCATGCACTCACAACTGGGTAACAAATTGAGTGATCTCCCAGCCGCTCCTTACATTCGTGGTCAAACTTGCATGTTATTTTGAAATGTCTCTTTTCATCAGGAAGGATGGGAACATGGGACTGGCCGGTCATCCACTGGAGCACATGCTGGACAGCAAGAGACTCTGATTTTTCACCACCTGCACCGCCTGTGTTTCCATCTGTGATGTTTGAAAATGTTTCTGAAGTCTTTTCTAAATAAAAAGCAATCTGGATTACAATGTTTTAAATTAACAACTAAGAATACTTCCTAGTGCCCTGTATGTTAAAGCAAAAATATTTAACAGATGCATACGGTATATATACACAATACTATAGGTATATACAGCTAATACTATATAGTACCTGATGCTTCAATCTCCTGCAAGAAATCTTGCAAAAATTTATGATCTTCCTCTCAGTTCTCTCCCTAGATGTCCCCTTTTCACTGAAATGTGGTTGGCAGCTCATCATAATGAAATCAGCGTCTGGCTGTAAATAAGGAAATAAAGTAGATTATATTATAGATATATTGTTCATTCAAAACTAATAAATAAATACAGGATAACTACAGTACAGATAAGTGGACTGTCTTCGGATCAGACTGAAGCTGCTATGTTAATACTTACTTTGAGGATTTTCCCAGGCACAAACAAACTGTGGCAAGCTTCAGGATTTACAGCCATCAGGTTCACAAGACCATACAGTTCCATGCCCTTTCTGAGCTGCTGTAGCATTGGAATCAGTCTTGTTGTAGAGTGTAAGACAATGGCACTTAAAGAAAACAAAACAAAATGAAAAACTAGTTGGGGATGGGTTAATGATCTCTCTGACTTTTTTCTCGCCACCGTATCATGCTTTCCTTACTATCCATCTTTATCTGGTTTGTGTATCCACAGGTGACAATTTCATCAGCCCACAACATCAGAGACTGTATGTCTGCTGCATCTTCAACCTGGAAATGTATAATGTGAAAGAGGAAATACAGAAGGTTAAAAGTGTTTAAAACACCATACTCATAATATATCATGTGCCAGAGCTAAACCAGGTGCTCACTTTGCTGATGAGCAGGGAAGATTCCACATCTGCAACATCCTCCTTAGACAGACAGCTGAAATCAACCTCTCCTGAGCAGAGGAAATTGTAGCACCATTCTTTGAAAAAGGCAGGAGATGGGCCTCCTTGGGCGAGGCTGACTGCAATTATTTCACCAACAGTTCTGTGTAGACAAATGATTATAATTCATTTTCAGGTAACATTTACAAAAATATCGGATGCGTATTAAATGTAATACACAAAGCTCAGTATGTAACCAACCTGAAGTTTTCATTATCAAGATCGGTCAGAGAATACTTGGGGTTTTTGCCCTTGTTCTCAGGTCCTTCAAAGAATCTGCTTTCAATACCTGAAATCATGTCTTTCATACAAAAAATATCCGCATTTTTAAGTTATCCATTATTTTTTGACACTAGGACAAAACAGGTAATAGGCAACTCACCACTCAAAAACTCTTTCCTAAGTGCTCCTGTATCCACGCCTGCCTCTCCAATGAAAACCACCCTAAGAACACTGGTGGGAGATGCAGATTTTTTTCTCTGCCACTGGAGAATGCCTCTGTCTGGAAGGTCTTCTCTGTCCACACACAACTTAAATTCTGTTGTGGTGTCGACTTGTTGTTCAAGGCAACGCAATACATCTTCCACGCTTAACAAAAACAGGGTAGAAAACATCCTAAGTTCTCAAAGAAAAATAATCATCTTTAGATTAAAAGAGGCTACCACATTAAACTTGATTAGAACTTATCGCAGCATGTTCTGTGCAACAATCTTTAACCATAATTTAAAGTAGTGTGATCATAAAATGTTTTATATGAAATTAAAACCCAGCTATTGTTTAAAAGATCTTACACATAATTTTAACAAATGGTTCTGCATAATAGTGTGTATATGAACTATAATAGAGCAAAGATTACCTGTCTGTTGTGCATACTGAAGTTTGAGTTGGTGTGCATGTAGTTTGGTCATTTTCTTCAGGCACCATGCATTGAAAGCTGTTGACGAAACAAAGTAAAAAAAAAAAAAAAAATACATATGCTTGCGTGGACTGTTACTGATTAACATTTTTTCATAAACGGCTGAAAAAAGATTACCTATCCCCACACAGACTTGCGTGGACTGTGATCTCATCTTCAGGAAAGTCCTTAGTGCATATTGGACAAATAACCTACAATTTCAAAAAGGGGGTACATGTTATGCATAGTGGGAAAAAGATCATTACCGATACAAAATTTATTGTAGTTACTATGGTTTTAGTAATTTGTTAGGTTTACCTTGCATTTGCTTTTCACAATGCATAACTCAGATTCCTGCAGAATTAAAAAACAGTAATTGTGATACTATATTATTTAATTAAAATTGCTCATTTTGACTTCATCAAAATTGTCTCACCTCATCATCAGTCTCATCAGGAGAGAATTTTCCTTTGCACGTATTGATGTGTACTGCAAGCATCTGCAGAGGCATAACTTCATTACACTGGTAACATAACTTCTTTGGCATCTTTGAAAAGTGCTGTGAGTCGGGAGGTAGAGGAGATGTGTCTAATGTTTCCTGAAGAGGTACAATGTAAAAAGTGGATTTGCCACCTCCTGACACAGCTTTCAGTGTTTTGACAGAATATCCTTCTGTTTCAGGTGGAATTACAGTGAGCTTTCGTCGACCACTCCCACCTTTATTGACAGAAAGATAGCACAAACAATCAAGCAGCAAAAGTATCAACTACATAATTCTAATGCAGTATGAGCACGCAAGAATGCCCAAAACACACATAAAAACTGAATTAACAACAAACCTGTTGCCTTATGCAAGAGCCATCCTCCACAAAGATATTCCATTTTTGGAAAGGTTTCTTCCAGAAGTCTTGAAATCTTAGTTAAAAACACAGTTAAGCAGAATGAAACACTAAATGGACTGTGGCATATGATTCAGGCTAAATGCGTCTGCCAATGACTTATTTTAATACTGACTATACAACCTTACCTCTGCATGGTCACCATCTTCTGGAAGAGACACGGTTTGTCTCCCCATGCCAGCTTGTAGGAGTTCAAGCTCCTCAGCTGGCAAAGGAGTGTAGGATGTGTTTTTTGACAGCAAATAAAAACTGAGGCCTGTGGTCTTACTGCCTGCCTTGACAAGCTGTTTAGTAGATGTTAAACATCTCTTTTTACCACGGCTCAAGTTTGATTTGAAATGTCCTGGAAATGATCTGTGGGATGAAAATGCATGAGTTTAAAAAAATGCAGTGTTGCATAACATAAGGGTTATTGTTTAATAAAGTTATTAAATATGACACCAGTCCTTAATAGCACATTTTAATTTAGAAATCAATGTTGATAAATCGATAAACCAAATAACTGTAACAGAAAAGATTGCAAAACGTTTAGAAAAAAAAAACACACACACAAAAAAAGCTAACACCTTGTCATCTCTTGCTGGATAGTCAGAGTTCTAGGCTCCGGCTGCCCACTCTCTGTTGGCCTCCCTGAAGGATTTGTGGATATGTTGTTAAGCAGCAAAGACACCAGATTTCTTACTGCTGACTCAACTGCACCATTACCCTAAAAAGCATGATTGGGATACACTGCCTCAGTAAGACAACTACGCTGGTAATTACCCATTAGGCTAGCTTAAACTCTACAGCTGCATCTGTAACTACAATTTCACGGCATATTAAACAGAAAGGACAGCAAATTACTAAATTCACACAAAAAAAATTAAACTCACCTGATACTGTGGTGTAGTATTATTGGAGCCATTATTTGATTCTGCCATCTCTTCTTTGGCTGCAGAGTAAATCAAAACTCCCTCTATCTGCAAGAAGCGAGGCTGAGTGGACAGTGTTTCCGGTGTCCGGAATGCAGCAGCTAGCGAGCTGATTGGAGACCGTAAGAGCCAATCAGAATTTTTGAAACCAAGTCTGTGATTGGTTGGTTTTGTGGCACACTTATAACGGTGTACAGAGAGTTGAGCGCTCGCAGCAGAGAATGTTGTGAGCGCAAGCAACACATTGCGAGCAAGCGCAAATGAAAAAACTGAGCGAGAGGGGGTGCTATTGTGTGTGTGTATATGGATAAGCGCAAACACTGAAATACATTTTTTGCACGCAGCAATGAATTTTGTTCACTCAAATTCAGCTTTTGTACGCTCAAAATAAATTTCTCTTCAAAATGCAACACTTGCACTTGCAATCTTTTTTTACGTGCGCTCAATATTTTTTTACGTGCGCTCAGAATAGTGGCACTGAAATAACGCCATAGTTATAGCTGTCCTCATTTACACATTCAAAAGAAACAACAATGGTCATCACAAAGGTAAAAGTTAATCACAGTTCGCAATAGATCGAAAGTTAAAAAATCTTATATTTGTATTTATTGTCATCTGTCTATTCTGCAATCAAGCACTTGTCCAGCAGAAAAACTTTTGTGGTCAGAAAACACAGCAGGTAAAGTACTTAATGACAGCAATATTCTCAGAAATATGATTCTTTTATGGTTAAGTTTTGATCTTTCCAATATATTTTTTTCTTTCCCGATTTCCCAGAATAAGGACACATGGATGTTTTCTGCTGTTGTCTTTACCATGATGGAAGCTGACAGATGTGAAATGAAAGAGTCAAAGGTGGTGGAGAAGCTCTACAAAGCTGTGAAGGCCTTTGGCCTTGAATAGGTGATCAAAAGCATGACTGCTTAGAGTTAATAAGATTTTAGTTTTGTTGTATGTAAATTTGCATATCCATGTAGATCAGGGCTGAACTGCAACATTGCTGTATTTCTGAATGAATTTTGCATTTTTTAAATCTTATTTCTTATTTTTATGTCTTGGCTTTAAAAGAGACAAAAGAGACATAAAAACCACAAGAAAAACAAAAATATCTTCTATGTTCTAAACACATCAAAGTAATTATGTTGAAAATGGCCATTACTGAAATCACACAATGGATGTGACCAGATAGATGCCCACAGCGGCCTAAAGAAGCAATGCAGAACAATTTTAAGAGAAGATATTTATTCTTTAGACGCTTAATACCTCCATATATTTATAATAATAATATAAAAAGTATTAATAATAATATAATCATAATTATAATAATATAAATACTCTGTAAGAAACTGCAAAGTTTAATGACTATAATAATAATCTGTGAAATATCTGTGAAAAAGAAATTCCATTCCAAATCACAACAGTCACCTCAAGGCACATATGTCATTAATGCTGAAATTTATGAACACAAATCTGACTGTCTGGCACTGTTTATCCTTGTTGCATAATAGAAGAGCATTTTTATTTTTCTTGCATGATGAAACCTGTTAACCAAACTTGACCCCTTTGTAAGTTCTTCAGACAGTCATCTATCAACAGATCATCTGTTTTTTTAATTTTAATCTTAAATAAACATTGCTTGACTTGACATATTGCTTCTCCATCCTATCTGTGTGCATGTTTGTTGTTGCTCATTAGTGGTGACAGAGCTCTCCAGCTGATTGTTTAGTTAGTTACCTGCAGCTGATGAACCTGCTCATCGGGTCCACCAGTCTGTCAAATAAATTCATATTCAGCTAAGACTTCAATCCAGAATGGAATGAGAAACATTCAGTACAATTAAAAACCGTGCAGCCTCTTTTCATCTCACTTTCAGTCTAAACTTGAATTTAAAATTGTGATGGTTTTCAGTTTTATGTTTATGGGATTCACCTGTTTTTCAGTTCAGTTGCTTGTTTCTACCTGTTGGCGCAACATGGTTGAATACACAAGAGAGAAGCATGTGCTTGAGACAGATTAAAGACAGCCATGAGTTGGTTGGAGCACACTGTGTATTCATGGATATTTCATCTGGGCCAACAGTAATCACTGATTACATCCAGAAATGGAACTTTTTAATCATACAGCTTCATCCTTTACTATCTAGGATTACTCTTCAATGGCCCTTATACTGAAGGACTTAAGATCATATCAGGAGCACCCGGAGGAGGTTAGAGTGGACAGATGGCCCATGGCACAGAGAAATCTGAAATTCATATCCATTAAATCTCATCATTGAACAAGCATTAACCTGCCTTAAAATGTAATTTATAAATGTAAAAATAAACACTAATTCTTAATGAGTTAATATATAATAAGGTTGCGGTACCATTATAAAGTCTAAATGAGCAATTAAAAAAGTATTTTATGCACATTTATGTATATGGTGATTAAGATATGAGCTTATTTCATTTTGTAATTAATTGTTAATTCAGGCAGTTACAAATATTTATTGGCAGATGCAAAAATAACCCACCTGAGGTTTGCAGAATGAACAGAGTGTAAACCAGAGTTTTTAAGGTGGGTTAAATCAGTATAGTAACACATACAGTAATATAGTGAATATTATTAGTACTGTATACTAAAGCGTCTTCATTTAAAATAAAATATAAATAAGGTTATCACAAAATCACAGTGAATATTTCACAGAGCTTCACAAACAAGTGTAAACACCATTATCATAATAAATGGAAAATGTCTCTTTGGTTCATTCCTGAGGTTCAACTTTCCAGGATGGAAAAAATCATTCAAGACATTCATAATTTTTTGCATCTATTAAAATTTAACTTTCCACCACTTCCAGAACAATTAGAAAATCTGCCTCACACTACAGCTTATGGTGAAATGGCTGCAAACAGCATTTTTTGTCATCAGCCTCTGCCCCTCGGTTGTGTAATGAAGAAAACGTGTGGTTAACTGTAAATAAAGATTAATGGGTTCTGTTATAAGATGTGTTGAACTTAAAGTCAGACTTTTCAGCGTCACAAAGGCGGCTCTCCTCTAACATGGCTAAATCAACAAGATAACTCATACTGAATGGATTACATGGTCAGCAGTAATATTAAGGGTTTATTTATTCATTTATGATTTATTTTTATATACAGTAACCTTTAAGCACCAGATATATTATCTACAGAAGGAATATGTTTTAAATGTGTGACTTATTAAGCTGTACCTCACTAACACTACTGACTGAAGCCCAGCCGTAAAGTTGCAGTAGCACAAACTGTATAAACCACATTGTGATAGGAATTTACTTGATAACTGATAACATCTATCAACCACACAGTATCTCTGATATAGGTGCAAGAAAAATCACCATCTGAGCTGTGCAAGACAACATGAGCAGCTATGAAAAGCAGGGGCCTCTATGTGACAGACTGCACCACAGGAAATGAGAAGAAAACACAGAGGAAAAAAGAAAAGGAAAGAAAAAACAGAGCAAAGCTGACAAATGACACCTGTGCGGTGACCAACATATGTAAGCTGAAGAACGACTTTATAGTTTTTCAGCACCTGTGATGCTTTTGTTCAGTACTGTGTGACTTTGAAGAAGAAAAAGGAAGAAGGAAAGAAAAACAAACAATATCAACTTTAGTTTTTTCACCAAACAAGACCTGTCTGAGTTTGTTAAACTTGTGGACAAACTGTACGTAATAATCAAGTACAGCACGTGTCATTCATTTCAACATTCATGACTTAATTTTAACTTATAGATCAACAATAGCAATAATTGTGTCTTGGACACACAGTTATTACAGACACAAGACAAACTGGTTTGGTTTATTAAGATTAATCCAGTGTGGGCTGTGTGTGAAATGGAGTGCTTGGTGAGAAAGGTGAAAGAAGAAAAATGAATAAAACTGAGTGAATAATACTACAAACAAAAGGAATTGATCTATCTACAATGCTACCTATGTTAAATATATAATAGTTAAACAGTTATAGAGCACTATCATAGAAAGGCACTCCTTAAATTGTATATGCATCTAGCCCAGGTCACTGGGCACCTTTCAAGACACCCAAGGATTGCTTAATCAAGACTCTACAAGAATTCTAACAATTCATAAATTTTGACATCTGCATATATTTGAGAACTGTTTCTGTGGGGAAAAGAAAATATTGCACTTGTTAGGTGCATAAGATGCGCATGAACTGTGCAATCATAGTTTACCCAAATTATCTTGTACTGTGAAAGAACAAGCAAAGCCACATGTGGCCGCTGAATTGTGAGATACAGACTGTGGCTGGATACTTGTCTACTTGCAATGGCCTGCAAAACCTGTTTACTCAGTACGCACATGAATTTTGCCATCAACAGGATATGTAGCTTCTTCACAAGAAGCCTTCCCCTGTCAGGACTATGTTTTATTTCGACTTGTTGAATAAGTGTAGGCACTACCTGCAGCCAGGCTGACAATAAGAAAAGATTGTGCAGTATTTTGGGTTAGAAGATACTGAATTTTGCCTTACAAATGTGTATCACATGCCACACACAGCACACACAGACACTTTGTATGCAACTTATCTACACCAGTAGCTTTGACAAAATGATATGGCATCCTAGGGATAAGAATAAGATGTATTAAAGGAATGTTTAGACAGGATGAATAAACTATCCTGTCTGATGGCTCTTCTACTGATGGTTTCCTCTCTGATAACATATTATAACCATTAATGAGGACAGGCACAATTCAGTTATGAATATGTAAGCATTACTTTGTATCAATTTAGATTTTTTTTTAATCCTGATATCAAAAGATAGTGTTTTTTTCTCAAAGTGTACTAATGTTTTCAGCAGTTGTGTTAAGCTTACCATATTAAGTTACAGTGTGCATAAATATCAGAAAAAGAGGTGTGTGAGGGGCAGATTAGCTGTTCCAGTCCCTTACACAATTCAAGATGAGACCAGTAACTAAGCAACACCTTTCCTTCCCTAAACAAATAATAAAGGAAACCACAATGCCGCAGTGGAAAATCTCATAGAACAACTGTCGTTTCAAAGAGCATGCATTTGCATGACACACTGCAAGCATATAGTATTTAAAAAGTGTTTATTTTCATCTGACTTTCCTTGCAAGAAAAGGTTTGCAAAGCCCCCATGAACGGAACTAAAAATTATCAGAGAGAGAAAAAAAATACCCCCCATGGATTCACACCAGAAAACCACATCACAGCTGAATTTTCCATGCATTGTTTGTTTCTCACTGCTTGTGAAACATCACGTATAAATTACTTGTTTATTAGTTACTTATTTATGATATTACATTTAATGAATCAAGGTAAACAGAAAAGTAGATAATTAAAACTCTGTTTTTCCCCTTTTTTACAGGTAGCTGATCAGACAGTGGATGTGGCACAGTATTTGTCAGAAATGTCAGCCCACTAATCCCCTACAAAGTGTAATTGAACGCTAATTTGTTTAGCACTTGTTTACATTATAAATAGTCAAAGTTATAAAGTTATTAAATAAACTATGTTAGGTTTTGTATGTTTGTTGTCTGTCTTCTAGAGTCAAAACTGAACCACATAGTGAGCCCACACTTAACCCTGCTATTACCATAAAAACTGGTTCTACAATTAAAATGGATACATTAAAGTAATGATGAATGTGGTTATTTGGTGCTGTTTCACAGCATAACTGAGTTATGTCATTTAGTTTCAGCTGCAGTGAGAAGAGGAGCAGGAGCATTGGAGGCCATACAGTTTGAATGTGGTGGCAAAGGCTCTGTTGCCACCTGCTGGTAAAGTAATGTAATTCCCTAGTGAATATTTAAGAAAAAAATGCTACTATACTGTGCATAAATTGAAAAAGTTATTTTTTACCTAATCTTTCTACGTTGTCCAAATATCCTATAAAAAGTCCATACCAATATTCACGAGTCAATCTGTCAGTTAAACAAATGAATGAAATGAAGACGTTTTGGGCTAAAAGATTCCCTTTACTGTTTATTTATTCACAGGTATGTTAGCAAAAATGTGTCAATTTAGGGTTTTTATCTTGATATTTTGTTGTTGTTGTTTTTAACTTGTATTATCTTATCTTATGTTAATGGTAATGAAATAGAAACTTCGCCAATTGCTGTTGTCCTTTACTTTCAGTGCATCTTCTGGGCTGGTTTTGAATGGGATTAAATTTTAGCCTTTTGGTACCACAACTGTTTCATGTGTTTCTTTATGTAGTATGAAAATGCATTTTTATACTACAGGATATTGCCCATGACATGGACAGAAACTTCACTTGACTTATTTTAAGCTTCTGAAAATAGTTCTTAGCTTATTTTAAGCTAAGAAGTAACTATTTGATTTGATATCACCCGGCACTTTCCCATTAAATTGATCAAATCTTCCACTACTGGTACACATCAGTTCATGTTTGCAGAATTTGACTTGACCCAGGAAGTCTGATAAACCACCAGGTCCCAGTCACTCCTCTCCATGTGTACGGGGACAATTTTGATCCCTCATTTTGAATCATTCATTTACTCACATGTGTGGACAAAATATAACTCCAAACTTAAAGTCTTTCCAGTTCTGAAAAAATTGGGACACTTTGTAAAAAGTAAATAACATGTAAATAACACTTCATGCAATGCTTTCCAAACCTCATAAACCCAGGGCCATGAGTACACCACTGAGTAGCATCCCCTGTTCTTTTAAGTTTGTAAACATCTGGCCTTAAAAATGTAGGCCTTGTTTGTCTGATACAGGATTTTAGCTGTTCAACAGTCCGTTGTCATCTCTTTCAGAGCCGGGGTGTCATAGTCCTGGCTCAGTTTACCCAGTGTTTTGAGTTTTCTTGTGTCTTTTGCTGTGTTAGTTTGGGGTTTATTCTATAAGACCTGGGTTGGTCTGTTTAGATTTGTTTATTAGATTTCCCCTTGTGTCCTTACCGTCTGTCTCCCGCTGTGTGTCTGTGTTTACAGTTGTATGAGTTCTTGTGCCTTGTTTCACCTCCCCGTGTTTTATTTCATCATGTTGATGCATGTTTCCCCAGCCCGTCATGTCTGCTCTCTCCCTCGTACTCCCTCTCATCTGCCTCTCCTCCACTTGTGCATCATGTTCCTCTGTTTCCTGTTTGTTCCTTTTTCCTGTGAAGGTCTCGTGTTTCCATGTTTGTTCTGTTCAGTTTTGCTCCCCCTGTCTCATTATGATTATTCATGTCAGCTGTGCTCCTCATGTGTTCTCATTTCATCGTCATCTTTCTGTGTATTTATGTCAGCATCTCCCTCCCGTGTCGTGATCTCCCTGTGTGATTCTTCATGTGTTTCCTAGTGTGTTCAGTTCTTTAGATTTCCAAGTTTAGTTTTGAACTGTTAATTTGTTCAGCAAATAAAGCTCTGGGTTTCGGGGGGTTTTTTAGTTTTTGTTTCACCTCAGTGAGTCGGTGTTTTTGTCACGGTTTCGAGGCAAGCCGTGTGGAAAATGGGATGATAAGCAGGGAAACGCAGATGGACCAATGACGAGCACAGGAGAACTTTACACTAAGTAGACAGAGGGAAACGAGGAAACTGCATAAGAAGGGAGACACGGCTGAACCTAATTAAACATGACGAGACAGCGAGGAAACAAAACAAAATACAAGACATGGACCTTCAAAGTAAAACAGTAAACACAGAACACAGGGAAGCCACATAACAAAACCTAAAACTAGAACTCAGGAAATGCTAATGAGCTAAGGAGCTAGACATACTGATAAAGAAACCAAAACACTATCGTGATCAACCATGATGAAATCAAAAATTAAAAGTACAAAAAACACTTGGTCACCAACCTAGGAGCATCACAGTTTTGGTCCTATCCTGCCTGCACACAGCTGTTTTATGACAAAAGGTAGTTTTACTACCACTCGAATCTTTTGTCATTCGCCTGTCAAAATGCACAGTGTTATCAAAAATGTATGTGCAAACGCCTGTCAGCTTACCAAGCTCTAACCTTTGGTAATGAGACATGGAAATCCCCATTAAAATTACAGAAAATATAGATTCCAGTGGCTTGGGGCCAAACTGACTTTCAAAGACAATAGGCAGCTGTCACCAAAAGATGTCAGTAATATACAGAAAGGTTGCAAACAGGCTATATGAAATTCTTTAAAGAACAGAAAGGCATTCTGGTAGAGATTCTGAGATTGTGTTCACTTTGTTTGCTCACAAGTATGTGGAAGACTGGAGTAGAGTCATATACTTTACTGGACTGCTGTGTTGAAGAGTGAAATTAGCTGTCTTGCAAAGCTGTTAATTTAATCTGACAGACTGTATAGATTACCATGAGAAATCATTGTCTGCTGCTTATAATTTACAGTTCCACAGTTTGCAGTAAGTCCATGTTGTTTGGAAGAAAATTTAAATTATTTCTCAGTCGCCTACTTGGTGTTTGTGATTTCTGGAAACCGCCATGTTGCCCCCCATCATGAATACAATGGCCGAGATGGCCTTTGCCACTCCTCCTAATCACGTTTTAAGTATGTGGCTAGAGACAAGCATCATATGGAGTACACCTATAAGTTACTTTTCATTTTAAAATCATAAATACTGCTTTTAAATTCAACAAGCGCCTTGAGGCAGCTGTTGTTGTTGTTTGGCGCTGTATAAATAAAATTGATTTGAATTAAATTATGTATGACCACCTAACATTTCTACATGTATATTATCATGGTTGAGATGGTTAAACTGGAAAACTCCAAGTCGATCAGTGTTACAGCCCCTGACCTTGGAGGAAGTGAGCTGACCTTCCTTCAAGGAAATCCAAGCGTGCCAGGACCCACAGACGATTGGCTGGCTGGGGACCCGTGGGTGGCACCTCCGGGGGAAAAGGGACCAATCAGCCACTGATTGTACTCACCTGTGCTCTACAAATGGCTGTTGAACATTTATTCGGGGGCTGCTTTGAACTGAATGCAGTTTACCTCGCAGGCTTCTGTCTGTGAGACTTTCTTGTGAAACTCTGTTTGAGGTGTGAAATTTGTTTGAATAGCGTTTAGTTCTACTGCCCGTGAGGCTAGTTTTATTTTCTATTCGTACGTGAACCTGTTGTCACGGGACCGAGTGGTCTGTACAGAACAGGACTCAGGTGCAGAAACCCAGAGCAGAGAGAGCAGATGATGTAACAATAATTTATTAGGCTTAAGTGCAAGAAACGTAGCAAGGACAAAAAAAACAATAAGACGTGGAGTTTGACGTGGCGTGGCCTGGGAAACGTGGCTAGGGCGAGGGAACAGGGCCTGAGATGCAGAGTGGAGCTGAGCAGGGAACAGTCACACTGAAGAGAGAAGACAGTGGAGTTAGGGAGGTAATGGAGGTAGCTCTGAAGTGGTGAGTTGTAAGAGTAGCAATTCTTACTTGCAGTTGGGGACACAGAGTGTTGAGAGGGGGGTGATGAGAATCCAGGGGGGCTGAGTGGCATGACAAGGCTGACCTGAGATCCGGGGTCTTCAGTGTGATGGCAGGAGGGCAGGCACGTGAGGCACAGACTGATTTTCAAAATGTTTGCTTGGTATCCTGAGTCCAGAGGTAGAGCGTGAGCCAAGTGAATCCAGCAACTGCAGCACAAGAAAGTCTTGTTAGTAAGATAAATCACAGCAAGAACTTGAAGCATAAGGCCTGTTACCAACATGAGTTGATGACGAACTGGCAGTGAATGAACATCAACTTGTGGCTTAAATCCCTCTGGCTTGATTGCCTGCAATAGGCTCCAGGTGTGCAGGAGCTGGAGGAGTTGACCCTGCCCAGGGGCGGATCCCAGGTAAGTTCAGGAGCCTTATGGAAATTCCAGCCACCCACCGCAGACCATGACACCTGTTATTTTTGTATTGGTTATTTGTTCTAAGTTCTTTTTCTGTGAATAAAACTGTGCCTTAACTGGTCTCCTTCATGTCTCCTTGTGTGGGGCTCCCCTGTCCCATAGCAGAGCCGGGTCTTAACAATCAGTAGCTCCTGAAATACTCAAATCAAAGTATCTAATCAATGATTTCCTGACTAGATACTTCGGTTAAGGAGCTACACATGCACATACATGCACGCACGCATATAAAACGCTAACAATAACTTGAATTTAACAGGTGCAACTGATAATATGAGCAGTGACTGTAGTGTATTATGCTATTACCTTACCTTTATTATGCTATTAGCTTAAAAGTGTTTTCCATTAGTAAATAAAGATGATCCTATGCAGTTACACACAAAATGTTGTATAATGTGTAAAATGTACATCTTGAATTGCCATGGAAACCTAGATGTATTCAGTTCATGATGCAGAAATACCAAATGTGCTTTAGGAATTTGTCCTAATTTGCTTTAAAGTTCTTTATATACTGCTGATATTAAAAAAAGAGAAAGAAGAGAGAAAGAAGGAAAACTGATTAGACTATTGGTTCTGCAGATAATAGTAGATAAAAGTATCAAATCAGTCATGTTTAGGTCAAGTGGGCTAAAAAAAAAAAAAAAAAAAGAAACCAAGACAGAAATATGAAAATTGCAATCTTTGAGTAGACTAAATCCATCCAGTATCTGTTTGGTATGCTATACTTACTGTAGCACTGTAGGTCACTTCTGGCTCCAGAAGACTGCCATGGTGGAGGACAAAATGCCAAGGTTAAGGCTTCAAAACAGAGCACTGCAAAACCAATTATAGATCACTAAATCCATTTGAATTTGTGGTTTGAAAGAATCAAGTTAAAGGCTATTCCCTTACCAATCTTACTCACCTCATTGCATGACTTCCTGGAGATGGACTGAACTGTTTACCACATTGGATTTGCCTACCATGAGAGGGGGCAAGCAATTGTGCCTATACTCCCATGCCTGCCTGTTTATTGCCATTTTTTACAGGTGATACTTCTCTAAACCTTTGGGTGGTGGAATGAGCGTTAACTATCATTTATATTTCTGCATCAAAGTTGGTTGGTATTTTGGGAGCTCCAACAATGCTTCCCTCATTCATGATATTATATCTATCATTATCCTTTTTTTTTGCGGATAATGTGGTCCTCCTGGCATCATAAAGCAGTGACCTCCATCTCAGCTGACAGTAACAAATCAAATGTATGGACTTCTGTTTCTCCTGGGTCCCCACTCAATGTTGTAAACAGTTTTTTGGTTTTGGTTTTGATTCTTTGTATTTCACAGGCAAACTGTTCCTCACGTCCATTTTGATTATTTTGGCAATCTTCTCCAGGGAATCAGCTAACATTTGTGAGTCCATATATTGATGCTATCAGAACCAAGTGATCAAATATCCTGTTTATTTTAAATAAGACAATCGAAAGTGTTAAAAAAAATCTTTTTGGGATGATTTTTTTTTTTTTTTGAGAAATGTATTCGGTTTTGCTCCACAAATTACACATTAGTTTTGTTTTTTCAAGAAGCTAAACCATGCATCATTGTTCAGTCTGCTCTTCAGCTCTTCTGAAGAACAAAATGTCATGGCGCCTCACCAATGAAACATACAGCTTGCAAATTTCTTTTGAAGTGCTGAGTTTGATGTATTTTAGGTATTTCTTGCAGTACACACCACAACCAGTCGTAGAAGTCATGCCTTTTATGTTTTCTGTTCTGAAAACTTGAGAACATGAATTATAATCAGCCAGAAATAGTCAAAAATTAACAGTAAATAATGAGAAAAATTGCAACGGGAGATTAAACAGAGATAATACGTGTTAGAAAATGCTGAAGAGAGACCAATGTGACAGGAAGTGTATTTTAAGTCTTTTCTGTGTTAACCAATCGGACGCATTTTATGGTCTAACCCAGTGTGCTCATTTCCCCGTGTTAACTTACTGAAAAACCCCAAAGCGCATTGTCAAGATGGTCGTCTTATGGATTACATTGCTTTTTCTTCACCAAGGAAGTAAGGGGGATTTGTTTTTTGTTTGTTTTTTTTGTTTGATCTGGCTATCTGACCAAACAGAACGTATTATTTATGTTGAATAGATTCATATATAGATAGACATAGAGATAATAAGAGATATAATAACATAAAAATTGAACATTTTCTTTTACCGCAGATTCTCTGGTTCCAGTGAAAACAGTTCATGTTGGTGAAACAGCGACATTTACATGTGATTTATCAAATGAAGAGCTCGGCAGCAGAAAGGTTCAGTGGTACAAGCAGAGAGTCGGGGATACTCTTCAATTAATAGTGTCACTTTATGGAAAACCTTCTTCAGAGTTTCTTGAGTCAAGATTTTCTGCACATAATAGCAAAGATTTTAGCAACCTGACCATTTGGAATGTAGTCCAAGAGGATGAGGGAATGTATCACTGTGGAGTAGACACCTGGATTAAACTTGAATGGAGTGGGACATATTTGTTAGTAAAAGGTAATGAACTGACCAACTTTTACAAAATTTTTAAATGAGTATGTTTTGAATAATTTATTTGTATTACATTTTGTATTACACAGGAAACACTGAAAGGACATCAAACTATATTGTTGTACAGCAGCCGATAGAATCAAATCCACTCCGTCCAGGAGACACAGCAACTCTTCAGTGTTCAGTTCTGACAAATTCTGAGAAAAACACATGTTCAGGACATCATAATGTTTTCTGGTTCAGAGCTGGATCTAAAAAATCTCTTCCAAACATCATCTACACTGATGGAAATAGAACTGATCAATGTGAGAAAAGAACTGACGTTCAGGATGGATGTGTTTATCACTTCTCTAAGAACATCAGCTCATCTGATGCTGGGACTTACTACTGTGCTGTGGCCACATGTGGGGAGATATTTTTTGGAAATGGAACTAAATTGGATGTTCAAGGTATCTGTGCCTGATTTTGTCTAAACTACTTTTCAGTTTGTACTTAAAACATGCTCATATCAAGATCAGCAATAAGACCTTTTTTGTTTGTTTTGTAGAGAAACCAACACGACTGGTATTTATTGAAATTGTAATATTAATAACCTGTTTCGCCATTTCGATCATTGGAAATCTTTTTTTCATCTGCAACCGAAGAGTATGCAAAAAATGTAAAGGTAAGTGTTGTCAGTAGCTTTAAAGTAGTAGTAGTAAGTAGTTTTAGTTTGCTGTAAAACTGTAAGGAGGCAAACATTGTACAAACTGTTAATGTTTAAGCTCTCCATAATGGTTGTTATTTCTTTGTGTACCTCATTAAACAATTTAACTTCTCATTAACTTAACTTATCATTTCATTTGAATGAAACAGTTATCTAAGTAAGATTTTTGTAGCAAAAAATAAAAAGAGCAGAAATTTCACATTAAGTGCATTTCACTATCATATATTTATTGTTATTATTTTGTTTATCTTAGAAATAAAAAGTGATACAACAGAAGTACAAACTGACAACTTGTACCAACCAGTAAGTAATCAAACAGATTTTGTTCAGGTTAAATATGTATGCACAGTTCCACATCATCTCCTACATGTTTGTGTACTGTATACTCTTTCTGTTACTACACAGACTGAAGCTGATGATGAAATAAACTACGCTGCACTCAGTTTCTCTGAAAGAAAAACAAGAGGAAGAAGGACAAGAGAGTATACCGAGGACACTGTTTTCTCATAAATGTTGAGTTAAATGCTGATGAATGTGACATTGTTGAGCACCTCCTTAATATTAAAATAAACCTTAAATTAAGTTATGGGCCTTTTGTTTGTCACTCTTTGTTTTCTTATTTCTTTTCTTATTTTTCCGTCTTTGTTAAAAACTAATCCACACAGCCCCCCACTCCAAGAAAAACAAAAAAATTTTAACTGGAATTGGATCTAGTGTTTATTTGTATGAGAGTGCAGGAAAGGAAAGGAAAACATGTTAGTTATTTTGCTTTGAAATTGTCTTAATGTAAGTGCATTTTCAATTTTTAACTATAATTTAACCTTTTTTTATACAGGTAGTCCTATTGAGACTCAGTGTCTCAATTACAACAGGGACTTGTTTCAGACAAACAAATCTGCAGAGTGATATCTAATCCTACATTTTTACCAAGTAATGTCACTCCGCAGATCAGTTGCAAATGTAAACATAAAGAGAGACCCAAGGACTTCTTTTTATAAGAAACTTAGTTTTTTTCTGGTTCTGCTGTGTTGTATTATTTTAAGACTGAAACAGTCATTCTTGCAATGTTGAAAAAGAAACATTACCATACCGCCACAGAGACTAGAATAAAACTTTTATCCAAAACTTTGTCCTCCAAATCATCATAACAATCCAGGCAGTTTGAATGTATAGGATTCACCTGTTGTTCAATTCAGTTTATTTTTTATTTTATTTTTTATAATATCTTGAACTGCAAGATATTAGCTGTAGACAGAAGAAGATATTTACCTCTAGTGACTACAAATAGAAAAACGTAATAAGTTCTGTAGTGATAAAATATATATCTTTGTGCATTGCTAAACAGATTGTGTAACAAACATGCACTGCATGTGCATATAACACTATCTATTAATCAGAAGAGAGACTGAAAATGAGAATCCTGCCTAAATAAAATCACTCTGCAGAATCGGAATTTTGCTTGTGTTTTGAAACCTTCTTTGCACCAGACTAAGCACAAAATCTTAATATGTTACCATTTTTCCATGTTGTGACAAAGCTCCAAATCATTTTAAGGATACTTTAGAGTTAAATTTAATAGCACTTCAAAATCACTGTCAAAGTAGAAAGGTTCAGAAACTCAAGACAGTAAAAAGAACAGTGGAAACCAGAACATGAAACATCTGTCATTATCATACTGGAGAATCCCACAAGTAACACCCTACAAGTTCTTACAATTCACACCATGTAGCTAGTTTTGGTTTTATTCTAAAGTATACAATTTGTGAAGCTGAAATAATCAAAACATTAAATTGTGTCTTGTGGATTAATTATCAAACACCTATATACATAAAGTGGCTTGTGCTGTCATGGTCCATGAGCATCCTGTGTGTGGTGTATTTTTCCACTGTGGTTCTGCCACCCTCACCTGGACACTCGTTCCACCGCTCTCCTGTCACCGGTTCCGTCTCGATGGCAAGTAAGCATTCACTTTGACACGATTCATCACCTGTCAGTTACTACTGCCTTACACTAACCCCTAACATTTTTTCCCTAACATTAACCAAAGTACTTTTTCTGCCTGACCAGCACAGACCAGGTCAGTGTCATATATGTTGATAGTTTTCAGCATACATAAGCTATTTTAACTTTGTTCTTAGGAAGTAAGGACTCTTTTCAGAAAAGCGCAAATCAAAAACATTCAGGACTGCAACAACTTCACTGACTCCATCTCCTAGATGTGCAGTATCTTTGTGATAAAGTTTGGCATTTTTTTATGGATCCATGAATATTTTACTTAGCACAACTTCAAAGCAATTTAAAAAACTGTGCTACATACTGCAGCTTATGACAAAAAGCCTGCAGTCGGCATGTTTCCCCATCAACCTCACAACAAAAATCAGCATGTAACCTGCATAAGACAACGTGAGCAGCTGAAACGCAGGTGCCTTTATGTAACAGAGAACACCACAGGAAATGAGAAGAAAAGACACAGAAATACAGAGAAAGAACAAAGAGGGCAAATGTCACAGACACAGCCAAATGCCACCTGTGAAATCATCAACTCATGGAGGCTAAAAATTGAAAGCAGTTTATATAAGATCAATCTAACTTGAATGATCTGGGTGTAATTTACTGTGGCATTAAAACAACAAGAAAACAACTTCTTTGCTTACATCTCTTATAGTAAGAGAATACACCTTACCCACCTTTGTGGCTTTGAAGCTTTTTCTTTTTTTAAACCTTCCCTGAAGTGATATTTAGTCAAACTTTCCTCAGATGATTATTTGAGTAATATATCCAAGATTCAATTTATACCAATAAGCAGCACATCATCCCTAAAGATATTACATGATAGAGTCACACCATCTCTAAGGTTAGCCTCAGTCGAAGACATTTAACACAGAACCTCATTCATTTTGCTCAGAGCTGAAAAAAATAAAGCCAATAAAGTGCCTTGAGGTAACTGTTGGTGTGATTTGGTGCTGTATAAAGAAAATTCAACTGAATTAAACTGAATTGAAGACAAAGCAATTTAAAGAGGTATAATCATCACGCAGTCTAAAATATTACATAACATCGTAATATTCTGTTTTCATTGTATACAATTGTACATCCTACAGTGCGGAAGAAGAACACTCACACAATGTTCTTTGAAACATCAAAGAAACGAATCGTTGTGGTACCTCAACCTTCTCTTGCACAACTGAGCTGTTAGCTCTGTCTATCTATCTGGAGCTGTTACCTTTATTAATCATTAAGACAAACCGGTAACTTGTAGTAAGTTAGTCCTGCACTAAAGTAGTTAAGCCATCTGAAGGATATGTGTAAAATATAAGATTAAAACTTTTAGTGCTCAGAAGAGTCATGTTTAGACGATAATGTAGTTGACATTACAATCTAGTGGTGCATGAGTCAGTTGTTGTAGTTTGATTCTGAGTGTGTTGAAACTGTGTCCTTTAATTCATGCCAATCAAACTGATAATAGAGCTAGAACGGTACTTGGAAGAAAACTTTATCTGACTTACACTTATACTTCTACTGAGCTACATTTCAGTAAGATCTGAATGCTATGCATGGTTTTCACTTCTATCTAACTTTTCATTATTATCACATTTCATTGTTTTATTGAGAAATTGTCTGAGAGGTGAGATATAATGTGGGAAATTGTAAACAATGGCCACAACAGACATATGCTGACTGGCTTGATAAAAAATCTGAATGCAGCAAATGGGTGGTGCAGTCTGAAACTATGATACATGTTAGTTTTTTGTTTTCTTTTAGTTGTATGTTTTGCAATTCTTGCACCCCAAATTGGAATCACATTTTCCATAATTTATGTTTTATGCAAGCAAATCCCACTTCATGTCACATACTTAGACTTATCATACTTAAATTTGTTGTCAGGATAAATTGCAGAAACAATAATAGTTAGATACATGGTGAATATATGAATTATATTAACAATGTTAGTGTGTTGATGCGTGCATACATGCAGATAGTCTTGACCTCATAAATCTGTAGTTCTTTATGAGCTACTGTCTTGGAGCAACTGTGACCACATCATTTCCACTTGGATTAATAAAGGATTCTGATTCATTGTCATTCACAAACTCATGCCTATATCAGAAAACACCTATACAGTTGAGTTTGTGAATCACAATGAATCAGAATTAAAGCCTGAGCTGTCCCTCTGTAATTTAAAAAAAAAACAAAAAAAACATCAGCACTCATCTCATGGAGTAAAACAGTAGTAGTAAAACAGCTCTGTAATGCTTTACTTTTGTTTCTTCGGGGATCAAAATGAGTGTAAGAACAGCTCATTTGACCTTTTCGGCTACTCGTGGCTTCCTGAAACTCTGTGTCTCACACAGCCAAGCCCAGCTTTTTGTGTCCCTTCTTTATGTAATTTATTAGCCATGCTATCAGCTGGATAGAAAAAAAAATGTAGTGGATACAAATATGTGCACTGACACAAATTAATATGTTAAAGTTTATGTTCACAAAAAAGGGAACAAAAAGCATTGGATTAAACTTTGTTTTGCACTACTAGTCTCGAGATTGTGTCGTCACTCCAGACGTACTAAATCAAACATGTTGCGCAATCAAAGCTTAGTAGGCTCCCACTCACAAACAAATACGTAGTGAACTGAAACCTACTGAACAAGAGTCTTTGTTGTGGTGGGGGCATTGTTTTAGCACACTTTCAGTATTTTTGAGACATCTGTTTTAACTTAGATCGGGGGTCTCAAACTCGCGGCCCACGGGCCACTTATGGCCCACGTCACCTCTACTTGTGGCGCACATATTGATGTGAAGAAATATTTTTTAAAATTAATATTAACATAAATTGATTTAATATTAAGCCAAATGAGCAGACTGCTACTGGCTTAGCCCTTTAAGAATATAGCCTCATGGGCAGTGTATTCTGTGCTGCAGGGAAAATGTGTGGGACTGCCCCTCCCGTTGTATGTGTGTGTGTGAGAGCGGGAGGGAGGGAGAAAAAGGAGATTCAAAAAGTACGAGTTGCTACTAACAAGAAACAGAAGATGAAAGCATGTAAATATAATAATAACCACTGCAGCCAAAAAGAGGGTCTGACCAGCCCAGTTGTAAGTAAGCTGTTAAGACTCGACTGTACACTGTGTTCGGCGCCTCCGAAACAATAAAGTTCAGTTAGAGCAGCCTTTCAACGCCTCTCTCTGTCTCTCGCTAGCAAAGTTGACCCAGACAGTAAAGCTATTTACCGGCTACGAGCCAGACACGGAAACCGCAGTATTAGTCAGGGTTCCTGTTACCACGGACAGAGCTGCGGACATCGCCCAGGTAACAAGAGAGTACAAACATGTTGAGGGATTGGCTGTGTTAGTTCAATGAGAGATTTATTTTGGAAAGAAAACAATTTTGACTAGGAGTCAAAAACTAATGTGTACACTTATGTCTGCATTTTTATTTTGTTAAATACGAACAAAATTATAGCAGGAGAGCTGCCATGTGTCTGGCCAGAAAGAGAGTACCAATGTGTTTATTGAAAGCCTTTAGTTAGTTAAGAATGAGAGAAAAAAATGCATTCATCTTTGCAGTTTTGTCTTATTATACAATATTTGAAATTTTATTAAAAAAACAAAGAAAATACTATATTTTAGTGGGTGTTTTTCGGTTTGTTAACCCTAAAGTGGCCCACCAATGAGATGACAGTGCCAGCAGTGGCCCATGGCTCATTTGAGTTTCAGACCACTGACTTAGATGCTTTTAATTAAGTTATCTTTTTCTCTTGTAAGCTATGTGTGAATTTTCAGAAAGACTGTTGAAAAACTGAAAATACTCAGCAATTTGTGCATTCAAGACTGACTGTAATACTGGTAGCTTAGCTGTAGCATTTGTAGCTGAGGGCTTCAGCTTCTGGGTAACAAGGAAATGACATCATTCACGTAGATTACTGATTGGCAGTGCTAACTCGAAATTTCGAGTTATTTTTCTTAAAATTTTGAGTTAATAAGTCGAAATTTCGAGAAATAACTCAAAATTTGGAGAAAGATAACTCCAAATTTTGAATTATGGATACTTTTTTTTCTTTTTTTAGTGGCAGAAACAGGCTTCCATTCAATTTCCCTTAGAATCCTTCCATTTTTTAAGGAGTTTTGCTGTGTTTTCACTGCTTTGAAAGCAGAGTTACCCAAAAGCATGAATCTGCCGTAGTGTGTCTTATGGCTTCTTTGTACACATGACTGCTCATTTTTATTTGCAAGGGTTATTGAATTTATGTTTGAAGAATCTAATTGCCTGATTGGCGATGCGTAAGAAATTAAATTATTTACTTGTGATTGTGTTTTTCCTTGTGAGTGCCCTTTAGAATAAATAGAATTCCACAGATGTCTGTCAACCTGTACTTTACAGAGAGAGAAGGCTTGAAGAAGGCTTTCAACAGTGTGCCTCTATGAATCCTATGGGTGGTGCGAGAATGGGGTCTCTGCCCCATTTCTATGAGCCATTCTGTCCTTGTAAACCCACAAACACAGCTTGTTGTTCCTTCCAGGAAAAAAGTCAAAGGTATTCCTGGTGGGTGCTGGATTCCCCCCTTTGTTAATGATTCTGTTTATAATTTTGATGGACAGAATTTGTAGACATGGTCAAAAATGGATTGAGGCCAATGCAGACATTGTTCCTGTCTGCTGAGTTTGAGAGAGAGCTGAATGTGGAAAAAGAAGCTGTCAATTTACTTGTTGATCTATAATCCTACGCTTAAATGTGGTCACAAGTTGTTGGTAGTGATCAAAAGAAAGAGATCAAAGATACAAGCAGCACTTCAAGGGTGGCTGGCTCCCCCTCGACATTGGGTAATGAGTTCAGTCATTCGGGATTAAAGCCGCTACTGTTTAATGTCGAAAGGAGGCATGTGACATGGTTCATGCATCTCATGTGACTGCTCTCTGGGCACCTTCCTGATGAGATATTCCTGGAGGATGCCCCACTCTCAAACATGCTGGAAAGACTTTTTTGACTGGATTGAGAATGCCTCTGTGTGAGCTGAAGGAGCTGGCTGAGGAGTGGGTAATGCTGCACCTTGAAAAAAAAAACCACAAAAAAAAATTGACAGAAGAACAGGAGAGACAGAAGTTAAATTCCTTGAAGTCCAATCAGGGGAATGGGACACAGTTAGGAAAACTAAAGAAAACAGGACGGCGACTAGGCCACTTAATACCAAAACATCAGTGAACTTTAAACAGAAAAACAATAATAACAGAGGTCGCAATGAAAGACCAAAGAAACAAAAACTAGCTGTAGCTAACAACCAGAAAGCTCATGACAAACACCCCCTACACACACAGACTATGGCATTTAGAAGAATACTAAACCAGTTGCACAGACAAAGGAAGTCACTCAGATCTGGATCTATTGTTCCATTTGCGTTATCATTGCTTAATCAAGACTGTAAAGGACTTCTAAGAGTTGACAAATTTCCACGACAGCTGCACAAACAAGAGCTGTTTATGCGTGGAAAACAATAAGCGTTGCACTAGTTAGGTGCATGTAAACTAGTTAACACTGGCTAGCGAGCATGCAACAGCGCAAAAATAGTTTGGCTGGATCAACAAGGGTCTTGTATTCTTTTATTTCAAAGAATTGTGGTATGTGTACGGTGACGGTGTCTGTAAAAGAACAAGCAAAGCCACATGTGGCAGCTGAACTGTGAAATGGAGGCTGTGGCTGGCCACTTCTCTGTTTCCGACATCCCGTCAAACCTGTTTACTCAGAATGTTCATGAATTTTGTTATCAACAGAATATGCAGCTGGTTCACAAGAAGCCTTCACTGGCTTTTTTAAAACTTAAACCATTAACAAGATCATTTTCTGATCTGTCTTTCTGGTCATGGCCATGTTTCGTTCAATTTTATGCAGAGTTGAACAAAAGTAATTATTTTCAATCACACAAACGCCACTCACCTGTGCTTACATTTTAAAATGTAATAGTCGACTTTCGTCAGGTAAAATCTTTCATGCTCTCATGATGTTTAATATGTAGGTCAAATTAAATCTCATCAGTATCTCAGAAAGAAGTTTGCAGACCACCAGCTGATTTGCATGTGACTGAAAAGAAAGACATGACAGATATTAGAAGCCACAATAAATGATGTCTAGTTTCTTATGAGGTGCATTTAGGGAACTGAAAAAATTGTTCTTCAGACCTACCAATTGCATATTTAATTAAGCTGAATAATCTCTGGTATTTATATATAGTTCAAGTTAACCCAATTTACCACACCAGGCTTCATTATGCAAAACATACTCCCTCTCCTTAGACTCTTGATTTTGATCTTCTTACAAAAGTCTTTAAATCAATTTGTCTTGATCGAAAGTGTGCAAAGGTTAAGCTACCCTTTCCACCTGAAATAGGTTCCAAGTTAGTACAAAGTCCTCATACAAACCCTGGAGTGGTGGTGGTTAGGCTTGGTCCCATTAGGAATTTGTGTTACTATATGTACATTCGGCACTACATATGTTTAAGCTGATGTTAGGGAAAGATTGTAGTTTGGATGAAACCATGTTTGACTGACCTCTCTTACTTGTTAATGCAGCAGAATTACCAACAGACACTTTGTACATCAGGGGCCAACTCCAGGCCTCGAGAGTCGGTGTCCTGCAGGTTTTAGATGTGTTCTTGATCCAACACAGCTGATTTAAATGGATAAATTACCTCCTAAACATGTCTTGAAGTTCTCCAGAGGCCTGGTAATGAGCTCATCATTTGATTCAGGTGTGTTGACCCAGGGTGATATCTAAAACCTGCAGGGCACCAGCTCTTGAGGCCCAGAGATGGCCACCCCTGTTGTACATAAATTAGCCACACCAGCATCTGTGGCACAATAGTACTAAATAGCACCCCGAGGATGGGGAATAAGGTGCATTAAAGAATGCTCTGACAAGATGGCTAAGAGGCTATCCTGCCTGTGGCTGTTTGCACCTCTGATGGCTTCCTTTCTGAAAAAAAAAAACTAATTAGGGTAGGCACAATTCAGCTACAAATGCAACACTGGAAGCATTGCATTGTATCAGTGTAGTTTTGTTGAAATCCAAATATCAACAGATGCTGTTTTGTTTTCTTAAGCATACTTGTGTTGAGCTTACTATTTTGAGTCACAGACTGCATTAAGGTCAGAAAAAGAGATGCGTGAGGGGAAGATCAGCTGTTTCAGCCCCTGAGACTTTCTACAAACATTAAGGTGAGAGCAGTGACTAATTAAGGAAACCACATTGTTGAAATGGAAATTCTCATTGAACAACAGTTCTTATCAAGTGGTTGCTTGATATGCTGCAAACTGTTATTGTTTAAAACTTTCTTATTTTTATCTGATATGTCTTGTGAAAAAGGATAGAAAAACATTAGCCCCCTGCACAGAAACTAAAAATAAAAAAGCAAGAGAGAAAAAAAAATCCCCCCTGTGGATTCACACCAGATAACCACAGCTGAATTTTCCATGCATTCATTCGTTTCTCACTGCTTGTGAAACATGAACCAAAGAGTTTTTACAAGAAGCTGATCAGAGAGTGGATGTGACAGCAGAACGCATGAGGCAAAACTGTTTAGCCCTTTGTTTCATTATGAATGGTCGACGTTATTAAGGTCAACAGACAACACGTACAAAATCTAATTTAATTTGCACAATCTTCTAGTGAGTGGTGAAACACAAAGTAACACCACAGTTAGTCACACAAGTACTACAAAAACTGTTGAAGTGCTAAAGTTAAAATTCATAAAAGTAATGATGACTGGTCTTATTGCCTGAGATTAAGTCATTTAGTTTCAGATGCACTGATAGGAGGAGCAGGAACTTGCAGGCCCCACATGTTAATGATATGATGACAAATACTCTGTTGCCACCTGCTGATGAGTTGTTAAATGCTTTAAATGTAATTCCCCAGTGATTATTAAAGAAAAAAGTTACAATTATAATATGATGTATTATCATTATTATTATTATTATTATTATTATATATTTTGCCTAAATGAAAAACTTCTTTTTACTTAAATCTTTCTACAAATTTTGTATAAATATCACATAAAAATGTTCATTTGTCAGTCTGTCAGTTGTCACTAATTAAAATGAATAAAAAAGACCTTGTGATTGTGATCATCTGCCTCTATCTCACCCCATTCTTAGCATCCTCCTTTGTCACACCAACCTGCTACACACTCTCCTTCACAACATGCACAGTCCCTGCTCTCCACAAGTGAATCAGTTTGCCTCCCTTACTAAGTCTCAAACCATACATTAAAGCAGGGCTCATCGCCAGTCATATAAACCTTGACTTTTACTTTTGCTGCAATCCTTCTGTAGCAATTCCACTCCACTCCACTCACTCCACCTTGCTTGCACTCGCTTCTACACTTATGTACTGTTTACTTCTTTTTCGCTTATTGAACCTCTGCCCATCTTTACTTCTGAGAAGCTCTACCTCTCTGATATACTTTTTTATATTCACTGTGTGGTCGCCCTGATGCCATTTAAGGTAATTAGTGGCAAAATGTTGCTCCAGCTGTTTTTTTATAGTACCATTTAGTTTTTTATCCTTCTGTTGTCCCAACTTTTTTGAGATGTGTTGCTGACATCAAATTAAACATGTATGAAACTTAAGTTTATCTTAAAATGGCACAACTGTTGTGTTTTCTTTGTTTTATTGTCACCTTAACATGGGATTATGAGATATGCAAATATTTGCATTTGTTTCTATCTATATTTATCACTGCTTCCCAACTCCGGAATTGTGATTATATATGTAACAATGGTTACATATACAATTGCGCACTTGGACACAGACTCAGAAAAAGCTCAGAAAAAGCTCAGGATGAGACCAATATGACAGAAAGTATAACGAAAAAGTGCACAACAAACTACACTTTCCAGCAGCCAATAGAATCAAATCCACTCTTCCCATGAGACACTTTAACTCTCACAACAATTCATGTTGAGGTTAGTGTAATGTGTTCTTTTTTTCATACCTGAAAACTGATGTCAAATAAATGTCAGCCAAGCATCATCTACTCTGAAAAATAGACATAATCGATGTGAGAAAGCAGTAAACCAAACAGTATGTAACCAGTTCAAAAAGTGTAATAAAGAAGCTAAAAATGTTAAAGAGTGAAAGGAAAGAGGAAAATTAAGTGAACTCGATAAGTGAACTTGTTTAAACCCCACTTACAAAGTTAGTATTCTGTAAAACTCAGGTGGTTTATGTTTGTTTGTTTGTTTATCTGGCAATAAATATTAGTATGTTCTGTATCTCTGTGTGCTTTGTCTGCATCATTTTTCTGCTGTAAAGATAGCTGGTATTTGAGATACTTTTGTTTTCATTAATAAATGCTTTATGAGGGAAAAACAGTCCTCACTTTATATGAACTCACACAAAATACTTAACTAACAATTAGTAACTGACTGAAATAACCATAATTTACCCTATGAAATAAGTATTAATAAAACCTCTATTAACACACTCACAAGCAATGAGGTTATATCTTAATCATTATATAGATAAATGTCCTTATAAATACATCACTTATTTAGACTTTATAAATGATACTATGAACTCATTATATATGGGGTTGTTAAACAAAAATAAACATTTATATCTGTAGTTATACATTATATACTAAAGATGAGTACAGCTTTATAAATGATCAATTAAGCACTTAATAAGCGCTACATAAAAATCCTAAAGCAAGTGGAACTTGCTTTAGGTAGAGCCAAGTCAGTCATTTCCTCCACAGAACCACTTGTCACTGATATTTTCTCTTTTTTGGACTGTTGCTGTCAGTTGGTGCTACATAAATAGCATTCATTTGGACTGAATTGAATTGAATTTTAGCCTGTATGCATATTTTGCCACCTCAGTATTAACCTTGTAAATGCTGGAGTTAATGAGGTTAAAAAAAATTATGATAATATTGAATTGCATGTCAGTTACTTACTTAACAGAAAATTTGCACAGAAACAATAGAAAACTTAATTTCATCTCTACTGACCCCAGAACATACTGATGTTCTAGGGTCTATTGTTAAAGAGGTCTGGTATCCTAGTGCAAAGCGAGCTGCTGAGGCCCAGGTTGCTCTGCTTTGAAACCAGTCTGTGTGGCAATACTGTATTAAAGGGAGAGCATCCTCACATGGGTGTTCCTGTTGTACAGGCATGTGATGGTTGAGATCTTGCACTCGGCATGATTCTGGCTTTACCTATAGCTCCACCATGGGGATAATTTATATGATATTAACCAAAACATCTGCTGCTGCTTTTCATGTAAATTCATCCACAAATTGCACTGTGTTAACTGTGTTTTTTGAAGAAGCTAAACCATATAGTATTTGTTCATCCTGCTCTTCAGATCTTTTGATGAACAAAATGTCATTGCCCTGCACCAATGAAACATACAGATAGTAAATTTCCTCTGTAGTGCAGAGTTTCATGTATTTGAGATATTGCTTGCAGCACGTATTACAACCCGGAGTAGAATTGCCATTTGCTTTTCCTGTGCTTAACATCTGAGAACATGAACTACTATCAGACAGACATCTGAAACATGGCAGAAGAAGATGAAAAACAGACAAAAAATGTTAAGATCAGTGTGACAGGAAGTGTACTTTTAAGTCTGTTCTGTTTTAACCAATCAGATGCTTCAACCAATCAGATGGTCTAACAAACAAGCACATGTCACCTCTTAAACCTACTGAAATGCCTCAACAAGGAGCAGTGTCAAGATGGTCATATTATGGATGGTATTGGTTTTTCTTCATGAAGGCTGTAAGGGCTTTTTTATTTTTTACTCTGATCACATGTCTGAAATATAATTATTTATGTTGAATAGATTTGTGTGTGTGTGTGTGTGTAATAACACACATTGGAATATTGGAATATTTTCCCCTCATGATTATTTTTTTCTGTTTTGTTTTCACTCAGATTCTCTGGTTCCAGTGAAAACCGCTCATCTTGGTGAAACAGCAACTTTAACGTGTGCTAGAACTACTAAAGAGATCAGCAGTAGAGTCCAGTGGTACAAGCAGAGTGTCGGAGATACTCTTAAATTAGGTGTTACATTTTATGGAACTACAAAACCTGTGTATACTCCAGAGTTTCCTGAGTCAAGATTTGAGGCAAAAATTGATAAAAATTTTGGCAACCTGACTATTGTGAAGACAGTCCAAGAAGATGAGGGCTACTATCACTGTGAGCAAGGCAGTAGTGTTAGTAGTGAATGGAGAGGGATGTATTTGTTAGTAAAAGGTATTCAACTGTTCTACTTTTACAAAGATTTTAAAATTCTCTGAGCTTGTTTTGAAGAACGTCTTTGTGTTTTGTATTACACAGGAAACACTCAGAGGTCATCAAACTATATCGTTGTCCAAAAGCAGATGGAATCAAATCCAGTTTATTCAGGAGACACAGCGACTCTCGAGTGTTCAGTCTTCTCTGATTCTGAGAACAAGACGTGTCCAGGAGATCATAATGTTTTCTGGTTCAGAGCTGGATCTCATCCAAACATCATCTACACTGATAGAAAAAGAGATAATGAATATGAGAACAGATATCACCCTCAGAAAAGATGTGTTTATCGCTTCTCTAAGAACGTCAGCTCCTCTGATGCTGGGACTTACTACTGTGCTGTGGCCGCATGTGGGGAAATAATATCTGGAAATGGAACTATACTTAATATTCAAGGTACCTGTACCTGATTTTGTCTCCCGTACTGGAAGTTATACTCAAAACATGTTTTTAAGAACTGATTTTTTTGTTTGTTTTGTAGAGCAAACAACACAACCAGTATTTTTTCAAATGACAATATTAATAGCCTGTTTGGCCGTTTCTGTTATTGGAAACGTTTTCTTCATCTGCAACCGAAGGGTATGTAAAAAATGTAAAGGTAAGTGCTATCAGTGGTTTAACATTCATGTATTTTAAAAACATAAAACTAATTCAACTATAAAAACATAAGGAAATATTATTGAACAGACTGATGATATTTTTTTAATGGATTATGCTCCAGAGTGGGTATCATATCTTTGTGGAACTTCAGTAACTGCAGTAAATTCAGAAGGAAATGTCTCATTAAGTGTATTTCACTATCATATATTTATCATGATAAGATTTTTTTTTATTTCAGGAATACGAAATGCTATATCGGAAGTACAAACTGACAACTTCCACCAACCAGTAAGTAATGAAAGTGATGCAATGATTTAGTTTAAATATGTCTAAAGAGTTTCATATCTTCATCTAAACTACTTTTTTATATGCTTTTTGTTACTACACAGACTGAAGCTGATGATGATATAAACTATGCTGCACTGAATTTTTCTGCTAGAGAAACAAGAGTAAGAAAGGCAGAGTTTGCTGAGGACAATGTGTTCTCTTAAATGTTGAGTTGAATGCTAAAGACAATGTTGAGCATGTCCTGAATTTTAAATAAACCTCACATTATGTTACAGATCCCATGCCTGTGACTGCTTTCTGTGTTTTTTTCTAAATAAAGTTATGTAATTAGTAATATGATTTGCGACATAGACACCTGTGTATTGGTAAATTCATATGTTTTGTTCTGTAATTGAGTTGCTTATTTATGTTATTATATATTATGATATTAGTAACAATATCCCTCAAGTAGATCAGTAGAATCCTTCCAAAATATTAACTGATGAAAATATAACTAATGAAAACTGTGTAATCAACAGTCTGCAGAATATAAATGTTGCTATTGTTTTAAACAACCTTCTTTGCCACAGATTAGTAAGTTATTATTAGTAGTTAGTTTCCATGTTGCAACAAAACTGCAATTCTAATAGAGAACATTTCAAACTTAAATTTAAAGGTATAGGTTCAGGAAGCATAAGCTTTGTTTTACTCTGAAGCATACTTTCTGTGAAGTTGAAATAAGGAATAAAGACAATAAACTGTGACTTGTCTTTGTCAAATACATGAATCATGAATACATGAGGTACATATAACATAGAGGGGAATAAGAGTTTTAATGACAGCAGATTATTTATTGGTATTTCTCCATTTGAGTGGTTAATCAATATTGCATGCATATAATATTAACACAGTAAATATGCAATATATATATATATATATATATATATATATATATATATATATATATATATATATATATATATATATATATATATATATATATATACACACACACACACACACACACACACACACACACACACACACACACACACACACATATATGTATATATATATATATATATATATATATATTCATTCTTCAAAGGGGAGAGAGATTTACTAGTAGTCTCTCATTCCAGAGTACATGGTGTGTCATCCGGTAGCTCCCTGTTATTCTTCCATCTTTTAGCTGTTCTTGAGGGAAAATCAAGTGCCGCATAGTTCACTCCCACTTCTTCACCCTCCTGCAAATTAGTAAGAGCAAACTGTAATTGAACAACCAATATAAAACCTGGTTAGGATTTACATTATACAGTTAAAAACACACAGAACATAGTCACAATTAACTGCAAATTCCTCACAAACTCTGCTTCCTATAAGAATAACCATATAAAATAATAACCATAACCAAAGTACTTTTTTAGTGTTAAATTGAAAAATGAAAACAAACAAAGAGCATAGTTGAAAATTGAAAATTAACGAGTGTCTCTCTGTGTCAAAGTTCAATTCTTGTTGACTCATCAGTCCAATCCAGCACCCTCACTTACAGCTCTTGTTGGGATGCTGGTTGTGGTTGATTACTACACTGTAATTTTACACTTCAGCTTCAGATTCATTTGACAATTTGCATGCATTTCACATGATAAAAGTGTTCTGTTTTTCTTAAAGTAAATTTTAAGCTTACTGGTTCTGTGTTTGTCTGAAAATCTAATATTTTATATACCACATTATTCAGTTGAGCCACAGTCGATCTCTCCTGTTGACTGACTGGAGATTGATTGGAGGCTGTAACTTTTCCTGTTAATAAAAAGAAGACATTACCATTGTCAGAAGACATACAATGAGATGTTAACAGTGTTAAAAACATATGCTATTAGGTGTAAATGTTTCCCAGGTCAGAACCAATAATCTAATCATCAAGACTAAATTAATACTGCATAGGGACTCAGTTAGCTGTCATGTTAGCTTCAGTTCTTTTTACTATAAATATTATGATGGATACATTCATTTCATAGTTTAGTCTACTCTAACTGTTACCAGAAGATTCACACTGTGAACATCCTGTTCTTTTACATCAAGAAATAAAATCCGTCTACCACAATGGCTGCATTAGTCTATGGAGTCACTATCATGGTCATAAGAACGAAACGTGATACGACTTCTGCTTCGCTTTCTGTATCTGTGACTCATCCAGGAAGTAGGCATCTGAGGTTTGGTGTTTGAAAATGCACAAGACAGATTTGATAGATCTATAGTGTTTATGTCTAATTCTGACTGAAATCTATCACATCATGCATTATTAGTGAGGATTTCCCCAATGTCACCTCAAATTTTTGTCATTGCTTGATAAATGGCTCAGCAGAAGCTCTTCTGCTTATATACTCTATGTGGGAAGTTGGGACATAGTTCATTTCTGACATTCATAATTCGCAAAAAACTATGGTGGTGAAAATACAAACAACATGTTTGGGGTATACTGTCAAGAAAACTTGAACTAATAGTACCTGATACGACATTTGAATTTCTACCAGTTCAGAAACTTTGCAGTTCAGGAACTGGCAACTTTTTTCTTCTTCTTTTTTTTCCCTCAGAGGACCATCCACTAAAAACCCCCAAACTGAAACCTTTCACGCAAAGTGCTGAAAGATGTAATTTTGTAGACATGGCCAATCATGAGCATGACCAAACAGCAGTGAAAACAGTAACTCAAATAACCACTCATTATAATCAAGGGATCCAGAAGAGAATCTCTGAATTTTGAGTAGAACGTTGAAGCAGGTGATCAACAGCAGCAGAAGGCAACACCTGATGCTACTCGTGAGTGTGTGTGTGTGTGTGTGTGTGTGTGTGGGTGTGTGTGTGTGCACATGTGTACATATGTGTATGCATGTGTGTCAGTAACTTACCTCTGCTGTGTTTCCAATCTGGTTTTTGTTTTCTGATGAGAATCAGTGCAATATTCCCAACCACAGAGCAGGTCAGCAGTATCACAAGCACAGTAACCAGCGGGAACCCCTCTGGAATGAGAAAACATCCCAGACATTTAACATCTCATTTACAAGTCTGTGTAACAGTGCACGTCTACATACAGAGCAGTTCTATATAAAGTACATATAATGATTATTTTCATATTTAGGACTTTAAGACTCTTTTCACAGAAAGCTAGAAACAAAAAACATTCTGGACTGCAACCACTTCACTGACTCATTTTCCTACATCTGCAATACCTCAGTAATAAATTAGCATAAAAGTTAGTTCGGGCATTCACTCATGATTTTTTATGTATATGTTCAAATTTTACTTAGCATTACTTCAGAACAGTTATATTAAAAAAACTTGCCCCACCCTGAAGTTCATGACAAAATGCCTGCAGACAACCTTTTTCTCCTCAATCTCAACAGCACTTTTCGTTCCCTGCATTACACAGTAACAGCTGTACAACAAAGCAAGATTAAGGGGCTAAACTATGTTTAGCTTAGTTCTATTTTCACTTTCACAAAGGTGGCTCTCTTTCAATCTGGCAAAATGAATGAGGCACCTCGTGTTGAATGCATTCATTTATTCATTCATTGCATTTACTCACCATTGGATTGTACAATATTAATAAAAAATAATTCTAAATCTAAAGATATAAAAAAGAATCTGGGATAATCTGGGAAATTTGTCCATATACGGAATAGAAAAGAGAGTGGTGCAGACAGAGTTCACAAATACGATTGTAGCCTTTTTTATTATGAATAACTGTTCAAGTGTTCCCTTAATTTTTTTGTGGGCTTGTCATGATCAAATCATAAGATTAATGATTTTCTGCAGCGAAAGATGATAATGAGACCAATCATCTCTTACTGCATTTTAGATTTTGTCACAAAGAAAGCCCAGCTATGTTGAACATGTGTCATAGTGCACCCTTCTGCTAAACATCAGCACATTCATATTTGGCAAAGTT
The DNA here is from genome assembly GCF_013358895.1 of Oreochromis aureus. NCBI lineage: Eukaryota > Metazoa > Chordata > Actinopteri > Cichliformes > Cichlidae > Oreochromis > Oreochromis aureus. Next base: position 20,491,939 of record NC_052943.1, on the reverse strand, counting down.
TAAACACAGTTGAAAAGAACTAAAAAAAAAAACTAAACTAATTCTGTACGCTTCATGTGACATATTCTTATTATACAATTTTCCTATTGGATTGTAGTGTATTTTAATTGTTCATATTAACAACACTGATCACAACATAAATCATCATATAAACTACACAAGACAACATGAGCAGCTGAAACAGAGGGGCCTTTATGTGACAAAGAGAACACTGCAGGAAATGGGGAGAAAACACATACACAGAAAAGTACAGAGAAAAAAAAGCAAAGGTCACAGAGGCAGCCACATGCCACCTGTGAATTTATCAACTCATGTGGGCTGTAAACTGAAAAACTACTTCATAGGTCAAAGAAACCAGTGAGGCTTAAGAACATTATAATGTTTATATAAGATTGAGCAGACTTAAATTGCTCTCCTACATGTTCACAAAATCAGTGCAGCAACAACTGATACAGATAAGCAAATATTAAAATAATACTTCAAAAACATACCTATCTTCACTTCTGTTCCTTTACCAAACAGGATCTGTCCACATGTCACCACAGCACAGTAGTACGTCCCAGCATCAGATGAGTTTGTTATAGTTTTGGACAGACTGTAATCACATTTCCCGTCCTCTTTATTTCTGATACTGCCGTGGTAAATGCTGCCTGGATGGGATTCTGATGCACCTTTAAACCAGTGCACTTTGTCTTCACCTGGACACTGATCTGTGTCATCTTTGTTCTCAGAGAGGAGTGAACACTGCAGAGTCATTGTATCTCCCAAATGTACTGACTCCACGTCTGAAGTTTGTTTCACGGTGAAAGATTTCTGCTGCGTTTTTGTATCTGTGTGAATCACAAAAAGACACAAAATAGCATTAACTGTAATTGTTTGGGTTTAGAAGCAGATATGACAAAAAACAGTCAAATTAAAATACATTACCATTCACTACTAAAAGCGTGCTATTAAAAAATTCCATTACGTATGCCGTTCCTCCTTGGCATAAGTATGTTGCTTCATCTTCTTTGCTTGCATTTCTTATGGTAAGAGAATAGATATTACCCACTTTTGTGGCACTGAATTTTGAGTTGTTAAATTGTCCCTTACGTGATATTTTGTCAAAACTTCCTGAGGCAATTGTTTCAATCATGTATCCAAAATTCAGCTTATACCAGTAAGACAACCCAACATCATCCCTAGGGATACTACATGTCAGAGTCACATTATCTCCAAGTTTAGTCACAGTTATAGAAGTCTGGAAAGGACCCTCATTCCCTTCGGTCAAAGCTAAAAACAAAACAACACAAAACACGGTTTTGGTTAGAACATGACAGGACAAAGCATCTTAAAAAGGTCTCATCTATATATAAACATTACTCAACCTTACAGATTTTGTTTTATATTGTTTACAGTGTCACATGTTTCAGTGCAGAAGAAGTCAACTCACACAATGTACTTAGAAGAATCAAAGAAAGCAGTCTTCTGATCATTGTGGTACCTTAGCCTTCTCTCGCACAACTGATGTCTTCCCACTCAAAGGAAGATTTAGTCACAAGCTGATCAAGGTTTACCAAGTGGAAATCACAGTGATTGGCTGAAGCACAGAAAATGCACTTCCTGTAAAATTCAAACCATTTACAATGAATCTACACTGTACAGTTTGTTGTTGCTGATGATTCTGCAGGAAATAATCTGGTATAACTGAAGCATAACAATAACAACTAATTCCTACAGTTATAACCAGGCAGCATAGGTCAAAGTATAAATTAAAAAAATAAAGTTTTCAGTGCTCACAAACTACACACTTATTTATGTGATGGCCAGCAGAATCCAGTGGTGCATGACTCAAGTGCTGCAGTTTTGTTTTGACTGCACACAAACTGATTTGTGTCTTTTTTTTCCAGTCAAAGTCGTAATCAAGCTAGCAAGGAATTTGGAAGAAAAACATTCCGATATTTAGAAGAAAATCGTTACAAACAAAGATAGCTAGATCAAAGCACATTTTAATACAACAGGGATCAGCTCTTAGCCCTTTCTTGTTTTTAATGGTTGATTGACAGGTGGACAGATAAAATCAGGCAGGAGTCTCCATAGACTGTGATATTTAAACATTATTTGCCGTGAAGGTACGGAGGAGGTGGAAGAGAGCCTGGGGAGTAAAGGTACTGGAGAGAAGAAAATGAAAGTCAAAAAAAGCAAAACAGAATTTCTCGGGATTGCACTTCTATCAGGATTTTACTGATACAGTCAGTTACAGAATAATACTTTATGCATCTACATCCCAACATTTTCGGAAAAGGTTTTAAATAATTATTTTCAATGCAATGCACAGATCAATGCGTGTTTGATTTGTTGGGTTTTTCCGGTTATCTTCAGTTATTAAAGAATGTGTGAGTTTAAAAAAAAACAATCATACTTTTACAGTGTGGTAAAATTTCAAATGGGATCAGAATACTTTCAACATCGCTAAAAGCATGAAAGCATTCTGATCAATGTTAAAAATCTTGCTCATGATTCTAAAAACAAAACCGCAACAACAACAACAAAAACTCTATTCTGATTCTATTTCTGGTCAAAGTGAAAGTGTGAAAGTAAAACTGTACAACAAATTATATCAATACTGTGAACAATTATTTCAGAGGCTAGAATTATCCTGACACCCTTAAACATCAGGGACCAAAAATGTTTTTTTTAATCTGACATGATATAATAAGAAAGTACTTACAGTTGAAGAAGCCACAGCACATTGAGCAATTCTCTGAGAGGTGAGAAATGATGGGGGGGAAAGTTTAAAAGAGGCCACCACACAAGTACTTGACTGCAGCAAGTGCATGATGCAACTCATATTTTCCACAATACAAGCAAAGCGATCCCCATTTCACATAGCTACAATGCATGTACTTAAATTTGGTGTTGTCACTTTAAAATAATAATCTGAAGAACATTACACAAAACAAATAGATAATGAATAAAAATATATTCAAACAGAGTTAATAATAGTGTGTTCATTGGTCATTGCCCAAAAAAGCAGAAAAGCAGCTATCCACTCATCTGGATAGCTGCTCTCTGAGGTAAACAAAATACTACACATATTTGCACACAACATTAAAGTAGCTCTTTATTAGACAGTTTCTTCCCCAGTTGAAGAATAACTTTGTTTTTAGTCTTTTTCTATTGAAATGTTTTACATGCATACTTGAAACAGCCAAACATGAGCTGTCACTCTGAAACAGAAGAATATCAGTACTCCTTTTATACAGCAATGCAGTAAAACGTCTTTTTAATGGTTACTTTTGTTTCTTTTGGGATCAAAAATGTATGTAAGCACTTTCTGAACTTATCTTTGTAGATCTACTGGATGCTTCCTGCAACTATGTGTCTTTTTCACATGGTCCAGCCTAGTTTAGTGTGTCCCCTATATGTGTGAATTATTAATCTTTTATGTTCTAGCAAACCCAGGTTTTATTTCCCTCCATGCTGCCTTAGTCTAATGGCAAACCATGAAATAGCAGTTTATCTGTATATTTACATGGACATAAATTGTCCTTTTATTTCTCTCAAGTTAGAATGACTTTTACTTAGCTTAAGTCTCAAGAACAGACAAGACTTCTCATATATCACAAGTTATGATCTTTCTATAATACTAGCAAGTTATAGGGTTAGGTTATTCTTGCATAAACCCACCCAAAAACTCACGAAAAAAATAAGTATAAAAGTAGTATAAAAAGGCATTGCATGGTGTCTCCATAGTTAAGTTTAACTGCTGTTTCTGAATGAATTACATCTCTACCACCCCTCCAAACTATGGAATATTTCTCTTTTAAAAACTGGAAAAACATGTATCACTGGATTCAAATTTGTTTTACAGTAACTATCTTGAAGCTGTTGTCAGTTCAGATGCACTAAATTTGCTGTCTTGTGCAACCAAAGTTTACTGGACTCCCACTAACAAATATGTAGTGAACTGAAACCTGCTGAACAGGAGTCTTTGTTGCGGTGGGGGATTCTGTTATGACATACTTTCAGTATTTTCAAGGCTTCTGTTTTAACTTAGTTGCAATTATGTACACTGTAAAGAATGACTTGAAATTGTTTTTTAAATATATTGGTTATTTTCTGCCATCACATTATTTGTTTTACACACATATCTCTGAATTGTAAATGGTAAAATCCAATTGGTGGTTAAAAGACAGAAAGATATCCTTAAAACAATGGCAGTATTTCTAAAGCTTATATTTTACAGTGTATGTATAATTACTGAATTTTGTTCTTTTGGTCAAAAACAAATAAACAAACAAACAAACAAATAAACATTGCTTCTACAAGCATTTATAAAAGAACAGCTTGCTTTGAACAGCTCAGTGAACTCCAGCGTGGTATCATGAGAGGACGTCACATTTGTTACTAAATGGTTCACAGTCAACTGTGAGTGGTGTTATAACAAAGAGGAAGCAAATAGGAATGACAGCAACTCCACCATGAAGTGGTAGGCCATGTAAGGGGGAGTTATGGTATGGCATTATTTTTCAGGAAGTGAGCCCGGCCCTTTAGTTCCAGTGGAAGAAATTCTTAATACTTCAGCATAAAAAGACATTTTGGACAATGTCATGCTGCCAACTTTGTGAGAACAGTTTGGGTATGGCCCCTTTCCTGCTCCTATATGACAGAGCAAGGTCCATAAAGACAGATGAGTGAGTTTGGTGTGAAAGACGTTGACTGGCCTGCAAAGAGTCCTGACTTCAACGTCATGGAGTAACTTTAGGATAGAGGGCAGAGTCTAACGTAACATATGGAAGAATGGTCAAAAATTCCCATAAACACATTCTGAAACCTTGTGAAAACCCTTCCTGAAAGAACTGAAGCTGTTACAGCTCTGAACACCTCAGAATTCATTTGGCTGCTTCTGCCCTGTGTCTCATCCTCAATCCTGGGAGCCTTGCACGCTCAAGCTATGTATAAATGATGTGCTATGCTTTAGATCATTCTTCTGGATCAGCCTTATCCATACTTTTTCCTTACCAACATTCTGGTAGCTGATTGTGGTTTCAACTGTCCAAAGAATGTTTTTACAGAATTAACAGTAACTATCTTGAGACTATTGTCAGTGCAGATGCACTAAATTAGCTGTCTCGTGCATAGTTTACTCAACTCCCACTCACAAATAACTATGTAGTGAACTGAAACCTACTGAACAAGAGTCTTTGTTGTGGTGCATATTTGTATTAGTACACCTTCAGTATTTTCAAGACTTCTGTTTTAACTTGCATGCTTTTTTAACACTAAAAATATAATTAAAAAATTAAAACAGGAAAAAAGAGATTAGTGGTCATTTTCTCCCATTAAACTAAGTTTTTGTTTTGTTTGTTTTGTTTTTTGTACCTAAATTTCAGGAAATGGTAAGATTTTAAATTGTGTAGTAAAGTGTAGTTAAATATTTTCGTTTGTATTTTTGTTTGGGGGTTTTTCACCATATATATATATATAAAATATTTCAAATTCTTTTCTCTCTTGCAAGCTATGTGTTAATTTTGTGTAGTCTGTAATTTGTAATCTGATCATTCAAAAGCTGCACCACATAGTGACTAAATACAAAATCAACAGATCAACACAATTACCATATGATACAATAGTTCTTCCTTGGTGCAAAAAGCAGATCAGGTGCTTTGATGATTAAAGTTCACTGTACGTTTGCTGGTTGGTGAGCTTTGCCACTTCAGAGCAGACTTGTAATCCTCTTATCTCATGAACTGTGATATGACACTTTCCCTGTGTGCTATGCAAACAGAGCTGGGCTAAACACTTTATTTGTTGTTGTATGTATTGTTATGTAAACCAAAACAAAATATACAACAACATTATTCCTCCTGACTCTTTTACATTATCAAAGCAACATAATGTAAAATAAGATAAATGTTAGGATTAGGATTCCCTAATTAGGGAATATTAGGATTCCCTAATCCTAATATTAATATATTAGGATAATACTGCACAATTAGTGAGATAACTTCATTAAATTTCAGAAATCCTGTTTTTCATGGATGCCTGGATGTTAAACTTAATCGTAGAGCAGCCACACTGATCATTTTATTAACGATGAAATAATTTAGACAGTTTTTAAACTCTCACTGATGCCGCAGTGTTTAGCTGGACTGGCCATCGGCTCGATAGTGATTTTTTGTTTTTATGGGCCAATGTGGGGGGGGGGGTCCGGTTTTTTCCAGTAACGGTATAAACACTGAAAGGTGGTGGATTGGCCAGATGCTGGGAGATGTGTAAAAATAACTCAATTGTTTAGTGGTGGCTATTGCGGAGCTTCCACAGATTCAGTAACATTAGCAAGTGGTGGAGGCCAGCAGATGAACTTCAGGTAAGAAGTTATGACCTGCAGTCTGTCTGGGTCAGATATAAACCAAGTTTAGGTGGAGTTTATTTTCGTTATGCTGACTTTTTACAGTCAGTTACAATAACTCGTACTGCGTACTAGCTAGCATGACGGAATTTATATACTGCTGGGCGGGTGTTATGATTTTATTGATAGTGAACTTTATTTTATTCATAAGGTTAGTTATTAGAGTTTCCAACCGTCCCATAAAAAACGGAATCATCTCGTATTCAGAGAAAATATTATTAATATATTATTGAGGTGAAAAGGAACACAGTTTGTCCCGGACTTCAGCTACAATGAAAAAGACACAAAGCTGGAGTTATTCTGTCTTTGCTGCACAACTGCTTCTTCTTCTCTCATTCTCTCCCCTCCCTCTCCTGTTGCTACTTCAATCATGAAACTGATTAATGATGAGCTGATCAGCTTTTCTCTCTTGTTTGTTTATCGCCCAATTTGCGCCAGAACGGGGAAACCGGCTAAACAACAGCAGCACGTTTAAGCTTGATGGGTGGCCTGGTGGGCCGGTCTCTAGTTAAAATGCCCGGGCCGATTTTTTGTCCCAGTCCAGCCCTGGACCCAGCTAATGACATCAGACTTAAAGACCGGATAGCAATAGCGCCAGGCGGCCCATAATGTAATTAGTATGCTACAAAAACCCCACAACAAAGGAGGATGTGAAGTCAGTGATATACCTGCTGCTTGGTCTGTGGTTTTTTTTCAAGCTTGGAGTTTTTTGTAGCCTTTCTCCTCGTTGCCAGGTTTTAAAAAAAAAAAGCGGCTGATTGTCACAACTCATTGAGTGACACTGAGTGATCTGCCAGTCAATTGAATGCAGTCTGTGGACGTCACATTATCGAATTGCTTGAAACCCCAGTGGAGTAGATACTAAAAAAGTACCTGTTACAGCTACAATTGCCTAATGTAATGCTAATGCCGCTGTACTTTAATTGATGTTAAAACTAGCTATTTGCTGATTAGGAAAGCATGTTTACGGTTCAAAAGCAAATAAGCAGGTTAACACTACACTCTGCCAGATAACTAAATTATCTTTACTGTCTCTATGTCTGTCTCATTTCCCTCCCTGGGCATCAGACAGTTTTGGTTTTAATGTTTTTTGGGGGTTTTTTTTCGTTGTTTCTTTTTCCTGTCCTGCAGTATCACGGTCTGAATGCTTTGCTGTGCCAAACGCATTTTCTTTCCTAAGAGGAGCGCCTTGGACTCTCTGTAGGATCAACTTTATATCTTTGATTTTATTATTCATATTATTATCTGTGTGGCTTTTATGATGACACAGACAGGGGGTGAACAGCATGAGAACAAAGCAGAGGACAAGAAAGGAAAGGGACAGAAAGGAATAAAGAAAAAAAGGGGGTGCGATGAAACAGGTAGATATGCTGGGTCAAGACAAAGGGAGGTACACAAATGAACATTGCATTTGCTCTTTGTGTGTGTGTGTGTGTGTGTGTGTGTGTGTGTGTGTGTGTGTGTGTGTGTGTGTGTGTGTGTGTGTGTGTGTGTGTGTGTGTGTGTGTGTGTGTGTGTGTGTGTGTGTGTGTGTGTGTGTGTGTGTGCGCGTGTGTGTGTGTGTCCGTCCATGTGAAAGAGATGTTAGCACAGGCAGTGGGGGGCAACAACCAGTGAGGAGCAGCAGGGAGGGGAGTACTCTTACAATGTCCCAGAGGGACTAAGGCTCAGTAAACCCCAGAACCAGGCCTAGCCACACACACACACACACACACACACACACAAACTACGCCACCCTCTGAAGTACTGACGGATTGGTGTCCCCTAGAGCCAGCAGTGTCATCGGGATGTAGTTAAAATCCCTCCAAATCAACAGCCAACCCCAGCCATACTTGCCAACCTTGACACCTCAGAATTAGGGGGACATTCAGATATACATATACAAAAAAAAAATTCAATTTCACAGTGTTTAATTATTTAAAATTATTTATTTAAAGTAAGTAAAATGCCACCGTTGTTACTGTCCCCCAGCCGGGGCTGTCGAAATTCAGATGCTGCATCCACCTGAGGACCCGGACTTCATGGTCTAACTGGACTAGGTCCTCCGAAAGCTGGGTAGGCCGGAAGTGAGTGATTGTACATCACGAGCTCTCTCGGTGGAGGGAAACTCTGCCGCCTGCTCCTTGCTATCTAAATATAACTGGACGCTGGCGTAAATTCTCGACCATCTCACACTTCTGTTTAATCAGTTTTCTGTTTGACGTTTATTCAGCTGTGTGAAAACCCTCCCGAGGGATTAATAAAGTTTTATTTAATCTAATCTGATCTCATAACTTTGATCTCAGCCAAACCGATTTACTCAGGAACAAATAAAACACGGAAAAAAGTCAAACAATCACATTTTAGGTTATCTAAGTGACTTATATATCATGTTTAACCTGAGTAGCGAAAGACCGCGGGGGTTTGAAAATGATGTGCCGGGAGTTCGCTGTTCTCGCCGGCTCAGATATTTGAAGTTTACACAGGTACATTCTCGCCTGAAAATCTGCTAAAAGTTTATTTTGTGACCCAGAAAGAGCAATAAGAGCAATATTAAAACGAAGTAGCTGCCGCCATTGTCGGAAACTGGAATTGGCTGAGCCGCGCTATGAATTCTGGGATATGGTTTTTCAATTTTGTTGTCTGGGTAGAAAATCGGGAGAAATCTGGAAGAATGGTGGCTCCGGGAGATTTTCGGGAGGGGCACTGAAATTCGTGATTCTCCCGGAAAAATCGGGAGGGTTGGCATGTATGACCCCAGCCCCACCCCAGCCCCAGCCCCACCCCAGGAAATTGAGGTGTAAAAAAATCCGCCAGCCCCCCTCCCTACTTATCTGTGTGAAAAGTGGTCTGTTGGATGCGTGTATGGGTGCAGCTCAGTGTATTAGGGGTAAATAGTGAGAGTGACTGTGTGAAAACTAAGCACTATTAAAATTGAGGGGACAGATGCAACACGAGATTGCTGCAGAGGAAAGTATTATTATTACAATTTAATAGGCTTTACTAGACAGTTAAATTAATATTTATGCACATTCTAATACCTTTACAGAGAAATTCTCAAAAGTATTGCTGCATACTTCTGATAACTGAAAGATTTTGGTGGAACAGGGCCAAAACCAGAAATATTTATGTATGGAAACAATGAACATTGAACTCATTAGATGCATGTTTTAGCACCAGTGCACCTGCACCTGTGCCAAATCACAACAAAAGTTTTGCACGTTTTTCTTTCAAAGAATGTTGGTACGTATTCGTCAGTGGCTGTGAAAGAACAAGCAAAGCCACATGTGGCAGGCGAACTATGAGATGCAAGTTGTGGCTGGCTACTTCTCTGCTGCCGACACCCCGCCAATCCTGTTTACTCAGAATGTACATGATATTTGGTATCGACAGGATATGTAGCTCGTTGACAAGAAGCCTCCGCAGGCTATTTTTAGCTTAAACCGTTAGACAGATTTCAGTTTTCAGCCTTCCTGGATATGGCCTTGATTATTATAAGGCCAAAACTAATTACTCTAAACCTGAACAACTGCAAGTGTGCTTAAGTTAAAAAAAATAATTTCAGTGAATGTCTGAGAGTTAAACTCTTTCATTATTTAATGAGGTTTTCAGACCTTGCGTAAAATGGTGGAGAGAGGAAAAAAGAAAAGACATATATTAGAAATGAGGATGACTATTGTCTGGTTTCTTATGAGGTAGGTATGGGGGACTAAAAAACAATCTTAAGACCCATCACATAACACCCAGTCCACATTGTGTAATGCTGCTTTGTCAGCATTATTTGCTGTATCCCTGTTGCATGTCTTTCAGTGCTAGTACATTGACTCTCCTATCAGAGATATGCTGGCCCCTGACAACTCCCACATTTAACAAACCTGTAGAGTCCTCGTTAGAAGGCTAGAGGGGTGGTAGTCAGGACTGGTTCAATTTGGACAGGAGTGGCTAACTCCAGGCCTCGAGAGTCAGTTAGATGTGTCATTGATCCATCACAGCTGGTTTAAATGACTAAATTACCTTCTCAACATTTCTTGAAGTTCTCCCGAGGCCTGGTAATGAACTAATCATTTGATTCAGGTGTGGTGACCTAGAAGTTTGTGTTTTTCACTTTTTTCTTCTCCCTTTTCATCTTCATTTCTACTCAGTTTGGTTTAGGAACTACATTAATATACGTATGACTGACCTCTCAGTTATGGCATGACAAATATTCATTAGAGCAACTACGTCAAGGGACACATTGTATGTCAATTAGCCACATTAGTAGCTTCGAAAAAGTGATACTTATTTGGATAGTCTGGGGATGAGTGATAAGTGATAAGTTCACTATAAGCTAACTATTTAGTGGCGCAATGCATAAAGGTCAGAAAAAGAGGCATGTGAGGTGAAGATCAGCTGTCTCTGCCACTTTCACTTTGAACAAACATTAAAATGTACCAGGTGACTAAGCAGCACATTTTCTTTTCAAAACAAAAAATCATGATAACCACATTTCTGCAATAGAAATTCTAAATACTATGTATACTATGTATATGAACTGCTGCCGTTAAAAAAACAAAGCGGGAAAAGTTCAGAAACTAAAAATAAAAAACAAGAAAAAAAACCTTCTGTGGATTCACACCACACAACCACATCACTGCTTAATTTTCCATTCATTGTTCATGCTGCATGTGAAACATCAACCACAACCAAAGAACCATGTATAAATGAATCATTTACAAGTTACTTATTTTTAAGTTTTGCGTAAATTAAATCAACTCAGTGCAAATATTGCACCCTCAGAGAGACATGACTCCATTCTCCTTTTGGTAAGTTTACAGGCAGCATAGCATATCATCAGCAAAACATTGCTCTCACGTCTCAGACACTGTTTTTTTCCTTTTTTTCTGCGCTTACAGATGACATCACACGTCTGAACTCTGACCTCCTGGAGCTAGTGAACTACAAAAACTAACTAGAAATGTGTCCAAAAATAAAACACAAATAAATAAGAATAGTCTTTAAAGATTTTCCCAATGATTCAGAAAAATGTACATTTTATAACTGCTTTTAGAGCGCAACACCAACACTCAGGTAGATCATTGAAACTCTGATCATTAAAAATTTTGTTTGATGATCACAAAGTGAATGTGATGCTGTGCTGCATGAGCCCACCAGTTCCCCACTATGTATATTTTTAAAATGAACACTAATTGCACATTTTTCTCTTGTTGTAAATGGTTGACGTTACTAAGGTCAAGTCCCTTTCATGACTAGATTCCAGAGTAAAAAGTCAAACACAAAGTAAGGCCACATGTAGTCCTGCTATTACTACAAAAACTGTTGCTACAATTTCAGTCTTATTGTCTTATGGAAGTAAACTGAAATCATTTAACTTCCGATGCATTAAGAAGAAGAATTGTAGGCCCAAAATGTTGAATGAGTGGCGGCAGATGCTCTGCTGTCACCTGCTGGTGAGTTGTGAAATTCTTTTCTAATGCCCTTTTCTAATGATTATTTAAGAAAAAAAATGCTACTACACTACGTTTTGTATAAATGTTACAAATATTGCATGAAATGCCATACAAATATTCATTTGTCAGTTTATCAATTTAATTGAATGACGAAAATTTTTGGTTGTTGATATAAATCCTAAAATGCTTGTGTTTGACATTTAGAGAATTTAAGGTATTTATTGTTTGCTTATTCTAAGTTCTGTTAATAAAATTGTGAACATTTAAGATTTTTGTCATGACGTTTGTTTCTCATCCTCCTCAAATGAAATTCAAGTGGGAAAATTTATAGTAGCTGGGTTGCCAGGTAGCTTAAAACAACTGAAATTTACCGTCACCTAAATATTACTGAAATTTTTCATAATCAAAATACAGAAAAATCTGTCTATTATTATATTTGGGTAATTGCATTTCAATACATATTCAGCTGACTATAGGTGCAGCTGAGGTTCGAGGTATAATGCCCGACCTCAAGGAAAGGTGGTCAAAGACCATTCTTCTCTGTTTATCCCTCCTGTTGTTCTAGTTTTGCTCTTTGCTACTGTTTTTGTCACTACTGATAACATGAGATGTGCCATTGCCAGAAGGCTTCCTGTATCTCTCAGCAGACTCTCAAAGTAGGCAATAAACTGTTACAGAAGGACAGGAGGAGAGGGCTGTAGAAGGACATCATCCCGGCCACAGGATCAGTATCTGCATGAGTATTTGCCTCTTTGCGCAAGAAAAAACATCACAAACACTGCCAGTCACATAAAATGACCTCCAGCAGATCACATGTGTACATTTTTGGCCAAATTGTAAGAAACAGGCTGCATGGGCTTGGCATGAGATTCCAGCATCTATTAATATGAGCTGTGTTCATAGCCCAATACCATGCAGATAGAAAAGAGCAGGTTAACACATTTTTTTTTAATCAGGGAAAGACTGACAACAAGCAACCTGGTAGTTACTTGCTAGTTAAATACAAAAAAATCACGTTGCTCTATAAATGATCCCTGAAAAAAAAAAAAAACTTGTAACAGACTTGTAACATTGTAACAACATGCACTTTGGTAATGTGCCTCATTTTGTATAGGCCTTGATGATGTTTAAATAACCTTTTAGGGTTTTCACAGAAACGCCACAGCTATGACAAGTGTAATATTTAAATATCCTTAACATGCTTATGTTGCAAACTCAATCCATTCATTTAAAACACTGTTATACACCTGCAAGGCATATATTGAGTCTGCTGAGCACGAGATAAAGCCTGTGAGTGCATATTTAGGCACATAGTCCCTAAATGTGCCTAAATCCAATAAAGCATGTCTACTGAACCTATTACCCAGGAAATATGCCCCCTTTGTGCTCATATCTAGGCGCTGCGGGCAGACCAACATGTCCCACTCGTCTACTGTGGGCCCACATGGGGCCATCCACACAAGTCAGTAGGGCAGCCCACACCTAGATTTTGACCATTTTGTGGTATGGTGTGGGCCCAGAATTGGCATCACCACATGCCGGCATCATACCCACAGGATGCCCACAATGTAGATCTCGGGTTGCCTACTGGTATCCATGTGACCCACATTTCATGCCAGTACAGTACAGGGCTGCCCACCCAGGTTCAAATGTGCAGTACCACTCATTTCACACTGGTACATGAGTCCATAATTTCAAAGAAACAGTGGTCTGCCCAATACAGGTTGCACACAGGAAACCAACATGGAGGACTCCGAGTGGTAAAACTACTGTGGTATATTAGCAAGATAATGCTACTGAGCTTGAGTCTGGAATACTTACCTTGCAAGTATATTGTGTATTGTTGAGTTCTCTGCTCTGTGAAATGTCCTTTTTTTCTCCTTTATTTAGCTCCTGTTGTTTTTACAATAAAAACTGGGTGTGCCCTTTCGGAAGTAACAGCGCTATGTTTGGTGGAACTAGTGTTTATACTAATGTTTACTTTCAACCTAGTATCACGGCAAAACATGTAACAGACACACCGGTCCACTATGTCCATTTCATGCTTTGCTTCTCCAAATCATGAAAAGTGCATGCAGCAGTTGCAGTAAGCAAAACTGTGCACCTACCCTTGTGCACTTACCCGGAAGGATGATAATGTTGTCGTCATTGCTAAGTGATGTGAGTGCCTTCCTCTCCTCCATGCTGATGTTGGATGCTGGGGGTACATCTTTCACCATCTTACAATGCTGTGATTGCAGCCATTCCCCAACTCTCTGTGAATGGTACTCATGGCCATTGATCAGTGGTCTTTGATCAATGAGCTTTAATCAGTGGTTGTTGATCAATGGTCATGAGAGTTTGCATATTAATGATCAAGGAACTGGCCTCCCAGCCCATTGTTCCTTCAGTGGGTCTAGTTTCATTACGCAAATGTACTGTTTATAAGGTTGGGGAAACCTGCAGTCAGCTGACACTTGTATGAGTGACGAAACGTTTCTCCCACTGAAAATGCTACGTCCAGATGAACAGAATTTGGGGAATAGAAGGCATTCCTTTGAATAAAGGAAAGAAAATAGAAAAATTTCCAACAGCTCGTTTTAATTGGTAAAACAATACTAAATGACCCATGTTGTTATGAGTTTTTCAGGCCTCACTGAAGCATATACAGATATGCTGCCCTCTGCTGGATCTTGACCTTCAGGTGGAGTACTGAAGGGGGGCATCTTTATTCTAGCCTTAAGTTCAGAATGAATATTGGGTTAAGGTGATATTTCCTCTCATGTACTCTTCCAGGAGGCCATAAGTCCATGTGATACTTCAGGCAGGGGCAAACATACATGATTGAGGTATTTTAGTGAGCAAAACTTAAATAAAGAATTACTTACTGCAGGTTTAACTTTTTGTTTCTAGGAGATATTCACATAGACAGAGTGTGGAATAAAAAGACTAAAGCTCTATTTTACTTAATGTGATTATAACCATATCACCACTGATTCTAGCTCACCCACAGTTATCTATGACTCACTGTTTCTAGCTTTTTAGGGCTCCTGTGCAAGATTGTGTTTTGAACCACTAGGGGGAGTTCAATCACTTTGGAAATGCATCAATTAGTTAGACATTGAGAAAAAAAAACAGCTTATATTAAGAATCTTTGAGCCAAGAAATTGAAATGTACAGAAAATTACAAGAAAAGGTAAACAGTGAGGCACCTCTATGCCCATAAATTCAATAGATGGAGCATTTTCCTCAATGATGTTTATTTTAAATTTAGGAAACAAATATCAGGATTGCAATTCAGTGAGTGAAGGTCACTACAGCATGTGGAGCATAATGTTGATACTGAAATATGTATGTATAAGATATGTGCAACACTGCATCCTCCTGAGGTTGTGTTTTCCTCTGAAGACTGAAATGTGGTTGTCAATAGACGTCACTCGTTGCACAACAGCACAAGCCACAATGCCTCTATCATGGCAGCTTAGTTTTGTTCACAGTACTGTCTTCAGTCACCCCTCATTTCTTTATATTTTGCTTCCAAGAAGCCAGACTTTCATGTCCTTTTATGAGCATGTTGTTCTCCAGGTTTTGCAAAGTTTTTCTGATGTGTGGGTATTTTTTTTTGTTTGTGTTTATTTTCTCTGGCTTGTCAATAACCCAGGTTTCTTCATTTATCCACAAGAAATTTAAAAAAAACTTTGTATTGTTGGTTTTGTGTTTATGCTCAAACATTAAAAGAGAGATCAAACAGTACGCATGTTCTCATGACGGACATAGAGACATAGATTTGTGTCAGTGTGTGGCTCTGTAGCCTACAGTTTACGTAGTTAAATCGTATTCGTGTGACAATGTAGTTCAGCTCACGTTATGGAGTGTCCCATATCAGTTTCTCTGGGGCATAATTAAGTAATATACTGGATTACTTTTAAGAATTAAAAAGAGTAATGCATTACTTTTTGAATAAAAACCCCATTTTAAGAATAAATATGAAATTTTGAGATTAAAGTCGAAAATCTATTTTAAGAAAAAATTTTAAATACTATTTTGAAAAGAAAGGTGAAAAACAATTGTTGTTTCAAGACAAACTGCCATGTTTGTATACTCACATTGTTCAAAACTCACAACAGTACAGAGTCCATTCTTTTGTGGTTTGTAACGACATATTTTTAGCAGTTGATTCTGTGACTGCGTGCTTTTAGACTTAACAGCTGCTTTTGATACTGTGGACCATGATATCCTCATCCTCATAAGCTCTCCATTTGTTTAAGTCCTAACCCTGCTTTTTCTAACTGAGGCAACTGTGTAACTATTCAGGCCAAACACAACCTTGAAACATGAACACATGCTTTTATATACAATATTTATCTGGTGCGAGCAAGCAAGAGGACTTTACTCCAGTTTTAGCTTCCCTTTCACTGGCTTCCAGTTCATTTACGAATCCATTTGTCTTTAAGTATCTTAATGGTTGTGCCCCATTTTACCTCTCTAATCCTGACAGAATATCTTCATTAAGGTGATTAAAAGAATCGGTCTTACAAAAGAATCTGTCTTTGTCATTGTAATTTCCTTTTTCATCTACACAGAGGAATGGCATCTGCATCAACCTTAAATCTGCCTTTTACTGGCCCTCTCTGATGCCAGAGTATATGGTGCTCTCTGGTGACTCCTTCTTACTCTTCCATCTTGAAGATTTTCTTGAGGGGAAATCCAGAGCCACATAGTTTAGTCCTACATCTTCACCTTCCTGTAAATTATTAACAAAAATATAAAAACTTGAAAATAATAAATACACATACAGCACATAAACACACACACAGAGAACATCGCATAGCCATTGTTTGTTTGTTTCTCCTCAGATGGCAGTCTAACATAAGATGACTTCATGTTTCAGCGTAATGGCAACTGTAAGTGTTTCAAAGCGAGTCACAAATTACCATCATGAAAACACATATCTAATGTACACATATTACACTAAAGTGTGACCTAATCAAACATGTCATCATTTACAATAAAGGACTTCTAGGAGGATGTCAGATGCAACTGATTACTACTGATTACTGATTACATTTGACATCTAGGTTTCAGGGCAAATGTAGTTTTTTGATCTTTGCTGTCTGCACTTTCTTGTATTTCACAACATCAAAATGCTTCCTGTTTCTTATACAAAATGTTTAGCTTACTCGTTTTGTGTGTTTCAACCTTAAAAATAAGAAGTCACTGTGTCATCAACAGTGCAGAATATCAATATTATGATGAAAGTCTAGTCATGTATTTTATAATAGATAGATAGCTATAAATATAATGTGTGTGTGTGTGTGTGTGTGTACCTCGTTGCTCATTTGATCCCTGGATGATTTGTCCTGTTCAACATCAGTAAAGACTTCTACTTTTCCTGTTTATAAAAAGAAGACATTAACAGTGAAAAAAAATATTTATTTTAAGTGCTTGTCTGGTCAGAATCAAGAACCAATCTCGTTTGAGATTATGGAAATACTTTATAAGGCCTCCATTTGCTCTCGCAAATCTATTAGATTAAAATCTGTCTACTGAAACCAGTTTGAAACCACTTCTGCTTCACTGTCTGCATTTGTCACTTCATCTATTTAGTAGCAATTTGAGCTGTAGTAAAGCAGGGATATAATTATGTGCTACGAACGATAGATAGATCCGTGTACTTAGCAAATAATCCTGACCCTTTTCATGCCTCAGAAGTAACTGAAATGCATCACTTCATGTATAATTGGTGAGCATTTTGCCTCTGCCAATTTTTGTTTTTGTTTATTTCTGTATATTAATTTCTATCACAACTGTGATGGAAATGCTAAAAAAATGTTTGTTAATTTTGTTAAAAATGACAGATCGCTTTAAGATAATAAATAATCATTTATCAAAAAATCTATTTGTCAAATCTACTTGTCAAATCTGTTTATATAGTAAAATAAGTTAGCAAATATTTACCAGTGTAAAAAAACCAAACAAAAAAACACGGCAATAATAAATTAAACCCAAATATTTTAAAAGACTGGGATGACAGCTTTGTTTTTATGGGTATGATTCACAAATTTTGTGAAATGAAAACGCAAATAAATGACAAGCTCTGAGCTAAATGGCAGTCAGGGAAAAAGGCGATATCATCATTCCTGCCAGGTAGCTATCCAACAAGGCACCATTTTAACAATATTTGAAGATATTCTTTTGTATAAATAATTCCTGGTATTTGTATTCACTTTTAATGTTTTACCTTGTTATTGGTTCTGCATTTAATTGACTTTTTTTACTATTGTCTTCTGGCCACATGTGAGCAGATGAATCAATAGCTAATGCAACAGTTGTAACAGTTGGGGCGACCGTGGTTCAGGGGGTTGGGGGAAGGTTACCAGTTCGATCCCCTGCTCTGTCTGTCTTAGTCGTTGTGTCCTTGGTTAGGACCACTTCACCTACTGGTGTTGGCCAGAGGGGCAGAAGGCGCGATATGGCGCTTCTGTCAGTCTGCCCCAGGGCAGCTGTGGCTACAACTGTAGCTTGCCTCCACCAGTGTGTGAATGTGAGAGTGAATGAATAGTGGAATTTTAAAGTGCTTTGAGTGTCTCGAAAAGAGCTATATAAATGACCATACTGAGTACCACTCCTGTCAGCTAAGAAGAGGAAACTAAGGTTACAGTTTAGTAAAAAGTAAAATAAGGAAACTTTGTATTCATATTAATTATTAATAATTAGCTATTATTAAAAATTATAAATTATTAATATGTATATTCATTATTAATATTAATTATATGTACACAGTATGTTATAAATGTGATTAATTTACCTTTGCGGTGTTCACGAGGTTGGATTTTTTTCTGGTGAGAATCAGTGCAAAATTCATAAGCACAGAGCAGGTCAGCAGTGCCCCAAGCACAGCAATGAGAGGGAACTCCTCTGGAATGAGAAAACATCCCAGCAGACATTTAACATTCTAATTCTATAATAGTATAATACTGTACATTACTCACTCAGTTAATTCACAGTAATAACATTTCATATAGATGGTTTAAATTAACTCCATCTTCAAGGTATGCAGTATCTCAGTAAAAAAAAAAAAAAAAGTCATAAAAGTTAGTTTGTATTTTTTATGCATCCAGTAACAGTTTAATACTTTGACCATTGGCTACCATTGGTAACTAAAGGCCTGAGAATATCTCTTGCTTATTCATGCACAAATTATTAGGAATTAATGCAGGAAAAAGTACTACAGATAAATCAAGATGTTAATAATACTTTAAAAACATACCTATCTCCACTTTAGTTCCTTTACCAAACAGGATTTCTCCACATGTCACCACAGCACAGTAGTACGTCCCAGCATCAGATGAGTTTGTTATAGTTTTGGACAGACTGTAGTCACATCTCCCGTCCTCTTTATTTCTGATACTGCCGTGGTAAATGATGCCTGGATGGGATTCTGATGCACCTTTAAACCAGTGCGCTTGTTCTT
The DNA here is from genome assembly GCF_013358895.1 of Oreochromis aureus. NCBI lineage: Eukaryota > Metazoa > Chordata > Actinopteri > Cichliformes > Cichlidae > Oreochromis > Oreochromis aureus. The sequence goes on along the minus strand of NC_052943.1, from coordinate 20,472,666 downwards.
CATCTGGACACTGATCTGTGTCATTTTTTTTCTCAGAGAGGAGTGAACACTGCAGAGTCATTGTATCACCCAGATGGACTGAATTCACATCTGGAGTTTGTTTTACTGTGAAAAATTTATGCTGGGTTTTAGGATCTGTAGGAATTAGAAAAAGACGTGAAATTGTATCCATTGTAGTTGTTTAGGTTTTGACCCACCCTTATCAAAGACAACCAAATGAATATACTTTACCATTCACTGCCAAAATTGTGCCATTAATAAAATTAATACTGAATGATGATCCTGCTTGACAGAAGTATGTTGCTTCATCTTCTTTGCTTACATTTCTTATGTTAAGAGAAAGCACAGTACCCACTTTTGTGGCACTGAATCTTGAGTTGTTAATTTGAAACGATATTTTGTCAAAACTTCCTTCAGTAACTGTTTGAACCATATATCCAAAATTCAGCTTATACCAGTAAAACAACCCTCGATCAGTTTCAGAGAGCGCACATGTCAGAGTCACATTATCTCCAAGTTTAACCACAGTTAAAGAGATCTGCTGAGGAACCTCATTCATTTCAGTCACAGCTAAAGAAAAGAGACAAACAGTAATAGTTAGACTGTAGAATATTACAAAGCCATATTTTGTTTTATATTTTTTACAATGATACATCTGACAGTGTAGAAGAAGTAAACTCACACAGTGTACTTAGAAGAATCAAAGAAACCAGTCTTCCGATCATTGTGGTACCTCAGCCTTCTCTTGCACAACTGATGTCTACCCACTCAAAGGAAGATTTTGTGACAAGCTGATTATGGTTTACAAAGTCAACATTGTGATTGGCTGACACAAAAAAATGCACTTCCTGTAAAATTTACCAAACCATTTACAGTGAGTCTAGATGCTAATTGTAACGCAAAGTTATTTAAGGGCTAGTGTTATTGCAATGGACGAGTTTATTGACTGACGCGCAGAAGAAATGGTTCTTTATGGAGCCTAGATGGTGTGAATGATGAGACCAAAGACTGTAGTATCTTGTACCAAAAATATATTGAATAAATGGGGAAAAGGGGAAATGGACCAAAATAATCAATACAACACACAACATAAATAAATGCCCACAATCAAATAATTGTGTAATAAATAATAAATCAATTGCTGTGATTTCCTGTGCAACAGTCCTTTTGTTAAGAGTCCTTTTCGGTCCTTTTCTTTTTAAAGTTCACTTTTTAAGGTATTCCTCCTTAGGGTCCAGTTTCATACAATGGGGAAAAAATATGTCCTTATTCCATAGACGGCAAAGCGGGGGAAAAAACAAAGAATGGTCCTACCGGCTCGCCACTTCAATATGAAGAAGATCAATTTAAAGGGAAAAAAAACCTGACCTGTAGGCCAGAAAAATATCCATTAGTAAATCAAAATCAATTCAGTTTACCGGTAAACAAATACATTTTTCGGCAAGTCTATATAACAATGCAAATCATCCTCATCATCAATCACAAATGTACAACAGTTAACTTAGTAATCATCTTGGCTACGTAGCTTAATCTATATATTCCAGTAGCGTTCGCTACAAACAAATATGAAAATAACAATAAAGGAAAACAACTGTCTAACAGACAGCATAGCCGAATTCAAGGCAACACATAACAATAATCATCTAATTGCACTTTGTTTCAAAGTAAGCCCATTAAAGTGCTTAAGGAAATAAAGGTGTTCAAAAACAGCGGTTTTTGAACCGGAGTTCTGCTCGCGGTGGGAACGCCGCCGAACAAAGTCATTTGTTAATCGCGAAAACGGCCGGCTGGTTACTGACGACTAGAAGGTTGTTATTAGTAGATGTTAAGAACACTTACCGCTGAGGTGATACAACTTTATAGACGAATTTAGGGGAGAAAACGCTTTGTTTTCCAACGCGGTTCCACACGACATAAGCTTACAGCCACAGCAGGAGTCGAACCCGGAAGAATCCCTCCACGGCCGTATTCATAGTTGCCGCGACGTGGAAGGAGCCAATCAGGAGAGGGGCCTCAAATCAGCTGGCTTGAGTCATTTGACAGGGAGTAGTTGACATGGGTTACAGGTTCCCCCCTCGATCTCATGTACGTCCCCGTACATGGTGGCTGGTTCCGGATGACACGTTGCTCAGTGACAGTAAGTAGATGGTCCTCTTCATCCTCCAGTGCATGAGTGAAGGCGGTGGTTAAGCCATGGACAAGTGCCTGAATGCTCTTCAAGATGGGCTGACCAAGCTTAGAGTACTGTAACCGGTCTGGTGGTTTCCTGGTCCGAGTTGATGTCCTCACAGGTTCTAGTTCAGAGCTGGAGGTGTCAGAGCTAGACGGTAGATCAGCAGCAGAGGACATACTGGGCTCAGTCGGCAATTCATCATTGGTATGTTCAGCAGGGGACAGACTGTCCTCTGATTCCACAGGATCAGGAGCTTCCTCCTCGACAGGGGTTTCTGAGTCAGGGGTTTCGCTCTCTGCTGGCTCAAGAGGAGGCAACGGGAGCGTAGCAGGTTCACAGAATGGCATATCAGGTGGTAAAGTTTCAGTGGCTGGAACGGTGGATGAAGGTTCTGGCAGATTGTGGACAGTGGTGAATTGCAAAGGCTCTGAGACAGGATCATACCATAGATGCGATATTATGTCATCCTCATCTCCTGACTGAGGTTGTGCACAGTCCTCATCAGAAAGGTTGAGTGACCGCTTCCTGGTTGGTTTTACAGTTGTTCGGTTGGTTTCAGTGGAATCCGCAAGAATCCACATGGCAGGAGGAGATCTCTGTGCAGAGTACTGAATCGGTTTGGGTTTGTTCTCTGGTCGGAGAGTGTACACTGGAATATTGTCTGCTCTTTTACCACCACATAGATGTCTGGTTCCCATTTGTCTGCGATTTTGTGTTTGCCTCGGAGTTTCACGTTACGCACCAGCACCCTGTCACCAACGTCCAGTTCAGAGGGGTGATATGTTGGTCGAAACGGCTCTTGTTTCTTCCATGAGCTTCTCCGCATTTCCAATGGCAATTTTGTAGCTCTTTTCTAGATTTGACTTTAGGTTCTGGACATACTGTGAATGAGTGGGTTGATTGTCGTCCACAGGCAGTCCAAAGACCAAGTCAATCGGGAGGCGAGGTTGTCGACCAAACATGAGCTCATAGGGTGAGTAGCCAGTAACATCACTCCGGTGCAGTTGTATGCGTGGACCAGGGCTTAACAAAATCTTTCCAGTGAGTTTTCTCTTCAGTGGTGAGTGTTCCGAGCATATTCAGGAGTGTTCTGTTAAAGCGCTCGACTGGATTACCCGTGGATGGTATGGTGTAGTTCTGATTTTGTGAATCCCAGCCATTTTGCACAGTTCCTTTATTGTGCGTGACTCAAAATCTGGTCCTTGATCACTATGGAGCTTTTCTGGGATACCATAATGAACCAGGAAATTGTCCCAGAGACATTTGGCGACGGTCTTTGCTTTTTGGTTTGGAGTGGGGACAGCGACAGCGTGCTTGGTAAAGTGATCTGTTATTACAAGGATGTCTTTGGTTCTGCTCCTGTCAGGTTCCAGTGATAAAAAGTCCATGCAAACCAGTTCCAGAGGTCGATAAGTTCTAATGCTCACCAGGGTGCTGCTCTTTCAGGTAAGGCTTTCCGTTTGGTGCATCTCACATGTCTTCACTTTATTCCACATATCATTGGCCATTTTCGCCAGTAGAATCTTCGACGTCACGAGGTCAAGAGTACGTTCGATGCCCAAATGACCCATCTTGTCATGCAGTTCTGACAGTACTTCAGCCCGGAATTTCTCAGGTAACACTAGCTGGTAATAGAGCTGGTCCCCAACTTGCCTCCTTCTCACGAGAATGCCATTTTGGAGCTCCATGCGATGTTGGTCTCGGAGTAGAAGGGGCAGTTCTGGGAGTTCATCCCGCAAGATGGGAGGTGGACTTTCCCCAGTCTCTAGCAGCAATATGACATGCCTCAGGGTCTGGTCTTCCCTCTGTCTCTCAGCGATTTCAGCGGTTGTCAGCTGAGAAACAACAGGAGATGCAAACTGGGTGTCGTTGACGAAGCTGTCAGGCAAACTGTCGGTATGGGCAGTTAGTGACTGGATGAGTGCGGTGGTGGACGTCTCTTCAGCCATGCTATAAACAAGCTGACGGTCACAAATGGCTTTGACCGTGTGCTGATCGATGGAAATTGAGGTAGACTGATCCAGATGGTGTTGGGCAAATCGAAGAATTCTCTCCCTCTCTTTTGGGACATTTGGTCATTGGTGAGTTCTCCATGTGGCGGGAGAGAGAGCATCAGCATCTAGATTTTGCTTACCAGATCTGTACATGATTTTAAATGAAAAGTGGAAAGAGCAGAGAGCCAACGGTAACTGGTGGCATCTAATTTAGCAGAGGTAAGTAGGTAGGTGAGTGGGTTGCTGTCAGTAATGACAGTGAAGTTGGTGCCATAGAGATAGTCGTGAAACTTCTCCGTAACAGCCCACTTGAGAGCCAGAAATTCCAGTTTGTGAGCTGGATATTTTGACTCACACCTTGACAGACCGCGACTTGCGTAGGCAATCACCTGGTTTTGTCCTTGTTGCTCCTGGTACAGAATAGCTCCTAGCCCAGCAGAACTGGCATCTGTATGGAGAAGGTAAGGCTTCTGGGGATCGGCGAAAGCAAGTACTGGTGTTGTGGTGAGTTTTTTGATAATGGTGTCAAAGGCTTGTTGACATGCAGGAGTCCAGCGACTGGCAAGTGGTTCCTTAGGATCCAAATATTGGTCTCGCTTGATGGTGGCTCTGAGTTTCCGCTGTGATGGAGGATATCCAGCAGTAAGGTCATGCAAAGGTTTGACGATGTTGGAGTAGCCTTGGATGAACCTGCGGTAATATCCTGCGAAACCCAGGAAAGAGCGGAGTTCTTTAAGAGTCTTCGGAACCGGCCAGGACTTAAGGGTCTCGATTTTATCTGGATCTGTCTGCACACCGTCTTTTGACACAACATGCCCCAGGTATTTTACGGATTTCTGGAAGAACATGCACTTTTCAACTGAGAGCTTGAGTCCAAATTCCTTCAGACGGTGTAGGACTTTCAGTAGTCTCCTCTCATGCTCTTCAAGTGTTGGTGCAAAAATAATCAAGTCGTCAATGAAGACCAAGACTTCTTTCAAGTTCATTTCTCCCACGCACTTTTCCATTAGTCGTTGGAAGGTACTGGGTGCGTTTGTGACTCCCTGGGGCATTCTGTTGAACTCATAGAATCCAAGTGGACATACGAATGCTGTTTTGCTCTTATCTGCCTCTTCCATTTCAATCTGATAATAACCAGATTTAAGGTCAAGGACTGAAAACCATTCTGATCCAGAGAGAGCTGTAAAGGTATCCTCCAACTTTGGCAATGCATATGCATCTTTGATGGTCTGCAGATTTAGTTTCCGGTAATCAATGCAGAGCCGCACACTCCCATTCTTCTTTCGCACCACGACAATGGGTGACGCAAAGGGTGAGTCTGACTCTCTGATGACCCCAGAGTCAACCAGCTCCTTCAGGTGTTGGCGCACAGCATCCAGATCTTGAGGATGGATTGGTCTTGGGCGCTGTTTGAAGGGAGTAGGGTCATCAAACAATTTTAGCTTATTTGTAATGTCAAATTTGTCATTTTAAGCACATGATGCTAAATATGGTTCATGTTTCGCACAACTCCATCAGTATATAAAAAAAGTCAAATAGCCTTTAGCTGTAGTTGTTTTTTTAGTAATCTTGTATAATTAAGGTAAACCAATAATTAACTCATACTTTTTTTTATATACTTTTATTTCTCTGGTGGCCTTGTTTCATGTAAAACATGAAATAGTGATTTATATTCCATTGCTCTTGAAATGACTTTTCATCAAAATGTATGTAATTTGGATGAATGTTCATGACTCAAAGTTGCCTGCAGAGCCTTTTATCTCTGGTACACTTTCCATATTTTCAAGACCTCTGTTGTAACTTAGGTATTTTTGTCTGTAAGATGAGTTAGTTCTTATTTTTTACAAGATAAATATGAGGATGTGGTATCCACTTTCTAAATATATGAGGATAATAATAATGATAGTAAAAAAATAATATAAACAATAATGATAATAACAAAGAGAATAAAGAACAATTAAAGGTATAGTTGTTGATGTAGAAAATAAACATAAAACTAATGTATAATGTATAGATCTTGAAGAGAATTTCCATCAGGCATCAATGATATGAATTAATTCCATTTACACACAAAACTGTAGTTCTTCTTTAAATACATATATACTCATCAACCATAGTATTACTTTTAAATTTCAATGAGACTTTTCACCTGGATAAATAAAGAATAATAAAAAAAATCTTATTTCCAAGAGAGGCCTGGCCAATAGGGCAGCAAAAGTTAAAAATAAAAATAAAACAGTAATAACATAAACATTAAAAAACATTATATCAAGTTACTACATTCAGCGCAAACAAGTGAGCACAAACTTGTGAATAATACTCAGTAGCAGATCATTAAGAGCAACATTAAAAATAGTACCTCCATCACTCCTCCTGCGCAGTGGAACCACAGACCACACTCTGGGCCTGTACTTGTGTGTATTTGCGTTCTTGTGTACTCGTGATACGTCATCAGTTGGAGACCAAGTACGGTTCCAATTCAAGGTACACATCAAGCCGAGAACATGAAAAATTCCCGGATGTGTTCTGCCTCTGCCCGTTTTATCGATCATGCATCGGTGGTGACTTGTGTGTAATTCGTACAGCTAAATATCCCAGAATGCATTTCGTCCAAAACCCAAAAGCGGCAATGGCGGAGGAGCGCGGCTAAAAACTTTTAAATATTACTCTTTCTGGGTCACAAAATAAACTTTTAAGTTATTTTCAAGCGAGAATGTAGCTGTGTAAGCTTCAAATATCTGCTCGATTTATCAAGATATCATATATTTGCAAATGTGCTCCGACGTTTTCAGAGATGCCTGTTACCCACCAGCTCCATAGCAGACCAGGAGGTCGAGGATCACTAGAGCCGGCGAGAACAGCGGACTCCCGGCGCATCGTGTTCAACCGCCCCCCCCGCGGTCTTTTCGCTACTCAGGTTAAGCATGATATAGAAGTCTCTTAGATAACTTCGAAATGTTAATGTCTGGTTTATTTCAGTGTTTTATTTGTTCCTGAGTAAATCGATTTGGCTGAGATATATTTCAAATCAGGAGGAAACATTTTCACCGGGAACGAAAACAGCATGTTAATACATGGAGATTCTGAAGGCTGCTTCAAAATGATCAGATTATATTTTAAATATTTGTTCAGTTCTCTTCCAAATCCCAGCAGCTGTCTATTGTAATTTTTGAGTGTCCACTAAAATAAAAATAAAAGCGTTCTAACATCTAACATCACCTGTTTGTTTTTATTAAGATATACATGTACACTATTTTTATTAATAGAGATTTCGCTACTGAGGTTAAACATGATATATAAGTAACTTAGATCATATTTAAATGTTCATGTTTGGTTTATTTCAGTGTTTTATTTGTTCCTGAGTAAATCAGTTTGGCTGAGATTAAAGTTAAGCTTCATAACATATTAATCACAGTTAAATTAAGAGGGGATGGCAGTAAAAGCTCCGGACCTGTGACATCATGAAGTATGCTGGTGTTCCAATTTTACAAATCGCGAGTCCGTGCTCGCGTTCTCGGCGAGTACGGACTGGCGTACTTGAGAATTGAGAAAGGGCCTCTGTCACATACCTCTCCCACCCGACTGAGGCATACTTGCCAAACTTGAGACCTCAGAATTAGGGTAGACGTTCAAAGCGGTTGTTGGGGGGTGGTGTACATATACATATATATACAAAAAACTTGAATTTTACAGTATTTATTTATCGGATAAAATAATTTAAATGTCACTGTTATTATTGTTCGGCCGGAAACAGCGAGGCTGCCCAAATTCAGAGGCTGCATCCACCTGAAGACCCGGTTTTCGCGGTCTAAGTTGCACGGGTCCTCCGAAAGCCAGGTAGGCCGGAAATGAGTGACTGTGAAATTGGACAGTCTAGCTTTCAGAATTACGCCACGAGCTCTCTCGGTGGAGTGAAACTCTCCCGTCTGCTCCTTGCTATCTAAAATATAACCAGATGCTGGCATAAATTTTTGACCATCTCGCACTTCTGTTTAATCAGTTTTCTGGTTAAAGTTTATTCAGCTGTGTGAAAACCCCGGAGGAATCCTCCTGAGGGATTGATAAAGTTTTATTTAATCTAAACTAATAACTTTAATCTCAGCCAAACCGATTTACTCACGAACAAATAAAACACCGAAAAAGGCCAAACAATAACATTTTTAAGTTATTTAAGTGACTTGTATATCATGTTTAACCTGAGTAGCGAAAGACCGCGGGGGTTTGAAAACGATGTGCTGGGAGTTTGCTATTTTCCCAGGCTCAGATATATGAAGTTTACACAGCTACATTATCGCCTGAAAATATGTTTTTTTTGTGACCCAGAAAAAGTAATAAGAGTAATTTTTTTTTTTTCAAGTTTATTTACATTGCCACGCTATACATTTCAGACATATCAAGCTGGGATTTACATTAAAGGCATAGTTTCATCCAACAATATTCATTTTGTCACAAAAATGTGGAATGGAAATAACTGTTTGCATTGTTTAACAAAGCTTTATATCCTAGAAACAAACACCCTGCAAAAAAAAAAAAAAAAGAAGAAGAAAAAAAAAACCACAGCCTGGCTGTTCAGTTCAGGAAACAAATGCTGTGTAACGCATATGTTTTAGAAAACACATGCACTGAATACTTGCTTCGGCCAAAGAAAATAAATTTTATCTATCATGGAACGTTGTTGATCTCATTACAGAGATGTGAAGTTGGTTTTTTTTTTTTGGTTTTTTTTGTTTTTTTCCCTTCCCTATTTCTTCTTCCCAAATCAGGCAACAAAGTATATATCTCATTTACAGTGACAATTTTTTTTTATTTTTTTTTTCCCTCCTTTCTCTCCTTCCCCCTCCCCCTAGTTTTAAGAGTAATATTAAAACTAGGTAGCTGCAGTAGTAGTAGCCATTGTTGGAAACTGGAATCGGCTGGGCCAATCTGGGATATGGGTTTTTAATTTTGTTGTCTGGGTGGAAAATTCGGGAGAATGGTTGCTTCAGGAGATTTTCGGGCAACTGTGAAACTGAACTGTCGAGCCTTCAGAATTACATCACGAACTCTCTTGGTGGAGTGAAACTCAGCCGTCTGCTCCTTGCTATCTACAATATAAGCGGACGCTGGCGTAAATTCTTGACCATCTCACACTTCTGTTTAACCCTTGTGCGCCTGCCTGTTCTCGGGGCGTGGGTCGTGGTGACCCCCCGAGGGGCGTGTGTGTTATTATGATGTTGATGATGATGTTGATGATGATGATGGTGGTGATGGGGGGGTTCATAGTGAACCCCGAGGGGCATATGTGTTATGACGGTGATAGGGTGGGGCTCGTAGTGACCCCCGAGGGGCATATGTGTTATGACGATGATAGGGTGGGGGGTCGTTCGGACCCCCAAGGGGCGCTTGTGCTACTACGATGTCGGTGGCGTCTGGGAAGCAGTGGTGCGGGAAGCGGCGCGGCACCTTCGCCTCTTGACCGGAGAGGAGTCGCGTGGCGTAACGTTGGTGGTACGAGTAGTACGAGCATCTGCATCAGCATCAGCATCATCGGCCTCAGTGGTAGTAGTACCTCGGGCCGCGACTCGGCCTCCTCCTCCTCGCGCTAACGCCCTGGCTTCGAGCATGGGGCGCGCGAGCGCTTTGCCCAGTCGCTCGAGGAAGAGCCTTCGTTTGTCGAGCTTGCCCGCCATCCAGTCGGGGTGAATTTCCCTCCAGAGCACGAACGCGTTGTAGGCCGCGATGTCGACCATGTTGTGGAAAAGGGCCACCACGGGCCATCTGCAGGTCTTTCTCCTGCAGCTGTACGTGCTCACGACCTTGTCCAGGTTTTCGACGCCTCCCTTGGTGCGGTTGTAATGCAGTACCAAGGGAGGTTTTCCACTGCTGCCGCCGTCGCTACTGCGGCGGCTAGGCCGGGGCTCGGGGCCGGAGCGGTGGTGATGGTAACGAGGAGCGGTGGTGAGGAGCAGCACGTTCTTGTTCTTTTTGGCCACGTAGGAGAGGATGATCATGTCGGGCCCTCTTCCGCCACCTCCTCGTCCTCCTCCTCTTCTTGGTCCCGCGGAGCCGCCAAGTACTACGGATTCGATGGAGCCCACGGCCCTGCCCTTGATGCAGTGCAGCTCTCTGGGGACCTTGGGTCTGTTTGATCGCAGAGTGCCCAGCACGGTGTGGCCTCTTTCACGAAAGAGCCTGTCGGCGAGCTCGCGCGAGGTGAAAAAGTTGTCGCAGGTGACGTTGCGTCCCAGCTTCAATCCCTCCGTGAGGCAGGGGCGGATCTAGAAGGGTGGCATGGGGTGGCAAGTGCCACCCTAAAATGATCCCTTGCCACCCCAAGTGCCACCCCAGTTTTGCATATGACAGTGTTGTTTATTAAAATAAGATAGCATTAACAGTTTGAGCGTATATAGTTACAGTCAACAGTGAATATAAATGCTCAAACTGAATATATTGCATAGTGTTCCCCCCCTCCACCATTAACAAATGGTTCAGCCCATAGCCCTGACCGGCTTTTTTCTTGTTTTCAGTAGCAAGCGATGCTTATGATTGTGCCAGAGCACATTTTGAACAACACCATGGGAATTTCGGATTTTACACAGGTGGGTGGATGTTACGCTCTGGAAATGGAATGAAGGTGAGTGTTATTAACCCTCTGTGGTCCACGGACACGCTGCATCTCCAAATCACATGATAGATTTAAGCTGACGCAGCAACAAGCTGCAGCCACGCCGAGTCTCTATTTCAGCCATTATTGAAAGTTCTAAATTTTAATTACAGACCAGTAAATCCACAGTTATGATAATATATATAAGCCATGCTTTTTTCTAAATACTGTCATCACGTTTTTGTTTTTTGTTTTGTGTGTGTGTGTGTTTTCTTTTTAAGCGTTTTCTAAGGACAGCGTGAAAACAGTAAAGAAAGAAAAAGCCACCTCTTTCCTATTGGTGGAAAAATGTAGCATGTCGACCAATTAAAAAAAAAAGTTGACACGTGGGATTTGGTTGTTTAGGAAAAGTTTTGGGAGTGACGGCAGCGAGACAGAGCGACTGAGAGAGAGAGAGAGAGCGCGAGTTTTTAGATGTGGGAGATTTGTGACGTTTAGTGTGGAGTGTATAGTTAGTGTGTTGTGTTGTCTCGTGTAGTTGTTCTGTTGTGTAGTCGTTGTTTTGTTTTGTGTGTCAGTGAGGGCACTAATGAATGTCACAAAGGCACATTTGCAATATAAACACTGTCACGAAGTAGATAACCAGCGGAGTGATACACCTCCTGTTGTCAGGCCTGCAGGTTTATTATGGTGTTCTCCTCTGTCTTTTGGTGGACCAACAATGTTTTTACTGGCACACCTAATTTGTGGGGCATCTTATGGCAACACCTGATTGTTCTCTCATTTTAGTTTTTTTTTTTTTTAGCGTTTTTTTTACAGTAAAAAAAAACTACTAGGATTTTAAGTTCTTTGTGTGATTTCAGATCAGTAATGCTAATGCTGTATGTCAGTAAAAAACAACTACATTCAGTTGAGCTGAAACGAATGATCCCAAACAAGGCAAGGGGAAAAAATAAAATGAAACAATTTGAGGGTGAAATACAAATGTAAACTCAAAAGGAGTCAAAAATGGCCGGTTATATCTTGGCCCTCGGAGGGTTAATCCAACAAATCATAAAATATTAGGTTTAAATTTTTGTTCATGACAGCGCAGGTTTCTGACGTTTTCTGTAATTTAAGCATGTAACAATGTGATTGTTTTCTAAGAAAAAACAGTGTGAAACTTAAGTTAGACTTGTGTTTATAAATGAACTGCTCCATGTTGTGTAGCTTTCTGGATTTTATACTTATTGGGCTACATATTTATTTATTATACAGGCTATACAGTACATAAGATCAAAATTCACATGTTTTATGTAACTAAAGTGTGTAATTATGTGGGCTACAGACAATAATTAAGTTATAGACTATTTATAAGAAAAACATGTATACTTACTGCATTTGAATCATTTTAACCATATGTAACCACCTGCATATGTGTTTGAAAAAAAAAAGGCTTTGATTTTGCCACCCCATTTGATTTCTTTGCCACCCTCATGCCACCCTAAGAAAATTTCTCTAGATCCGCCCCTGCCATGAGGTCCATGACCACTCGAGTGGCCAGGTGCTTTTCGGGAGGGCCGCACTTGTCGGGCTGGCCGGTGTAGATCTTCCACGCGTAGCTGGAACGCACGTCGCAAGCCACCGATATCTTGATCCCGTACCTGGCCGGTTTGCTGGGCATGTACTGTCTGAACGGACACCTTCCTGATGGCGAGAGAGAGACATAGAGGGAGATAGATAGAGAGGTGTGGGAAAGTGGGAGAGACTGGGGCAGAAACGGACGAAGAGATGTGAGTTTGACAGAGAGCACATGTGCAAGCATGGAAGATAAAGTCATGCGAAAGCACAAACGCAGAACCCAACAACAATACACCAAAGCTAGCGTTGTTGTCGTTCCTCCTCTTCCTCCTCTCATCCCACAGTCATGCACGCACATAACACACACGTTGCAGACTACGTACCTCTGAATGGCACCAGTCTCTCGTCGACGCTGACCTCCGGTCCCGGTCGGTACATGGCAGGCAACCTCGCGCACCACTCGTCCCACACGGCTCTGATGGGGGGCAGTTTGTCGTGGCCACCCTCGCCTCGCCTGGCTCGTCTGGTCTCTTTGTCGTCGAACCACAGCGCGCTCGAGTCGGCTCGAAAGGTCTTGAGCAGCACCGTGGCTCTGAACACGGACCTGCCACTCTCGGTGTCCCACAGGCTCTCGCAGGCCTCTCCCCGGGACCTGTACATGCCGGCGAGCACGAGCAGCCCCACGTAGGCTCGGAACTCGACGCGGCCCATGGGCTTCCATCCGTCGATGGCGGGCCTGCACCTGTCCGCTTCCAGGTTGGTCATGGCAATCACCGAGTCCTCTATCTCTGGCGGGAAGTAGGCCATAAATGAGGAGGCCTGGTCGCGCGCCGCCGCCACAGCCTCTTCAGTGGGGCCTCGTCCTTGTGGGTCGAGGTCATCGTTGTCGTCGTTGTCGTCGTCGTCGTCTTCTTCCTCTCCTTCTTCTTCTTCCTCTTCCTCTTCTTCTTCATAGTCTTTGTCTTCATAGTCTTCGTCTTCTTCTTCATCATCATTGTCGTCATAATCATCGGCTACATCTGCGTCGTGAGTTTCACTGACATCGCCATGCCCGCTATCGAGCCCAAGATCATCAACGCCACCTGCAGCACGACCGGCGTCCTCTTGCCAAAGCTCCGAAGCCCCCCCGTCCCAGTTCAGCGCCTGCTTCTTCCTCTTACTCTCGGCGGTTCAACCCTTGCGAGCCGCTGTCCTGGCAAAGTTGCAACGGCATTTCGTAGCCGTGATTCTCTGCGGCCACATACCCATGGTCCGCCACCTCGTCGTTGTCGTCCTCCTGATTCTCCGAGTAGCGCTCCTCGTCTGCGAGCGTTCGGGCTGTCGAGTCGTTATCCCCCTCGGCCTCTTGCTCTTCTTCCTCGGTCTGTTCCTCCTGCTCCTCCTCCTCCTCCGAGTTCTCCTCTTGTTGTTGTTGGTGTTGTTGTTCTTGGTCTTCCTCGACCCCTAGCCCTCGATAGCGAAACGTGGATGGTTGCAACAACGAAGCGACTGGAGCCAACCCCGCGTACGCCAAACGCGATGGTGACGGTGATGGTGATGGTGAGCAGGAGGAGGAGGACGACGATGACACCGCCGGCGAAAGCGATCCACCAGTACCGACCTTAGTGCTCTTTGGCTCCCACAGTCTAGTGCGTGACATTGTCTTTGTCTTCTTCTTTCTTGGTGGCACCTTGTTGTTGTTGTACGGCGCGCGCTGGGACACCGCCTCTGTAGCCAAACCCCGACACGCTTAGTACACGCCATCCACGCTCTTATCATCTCGGCGCACGACACGCTGTGCTTTCTTTCGCCGGCGTGTTTCTCGACCCCCTCCGCCTATCTCTCTCTCTCTCTCTCTCTCTCTTCTCTGTCTCCCATCCCCTTGGGGGGATTTTGCAACCCCGCATATTCCTCTCCTCCCATCCCCTCCCCGAGGGGGGATTTCGTGACTCCCGCCTCTTCCCTCCTCCCTCTATCTCTCTCCCATCCCCTCGGGGGGATCTCGCGACCCCAACCACCTTCCTCCCTCTGCGGGGGGACCCGCATAAAATAGAATAAACAATAAAAACAAAGGTGAATCAAATAGACCAATACGGCAAGGCTGGGACGGTCCACTTGGTAAAGTAAATCCGTTGGGCATCTTTCTTTGCCTTTAGACAATAATTCTGATGGCAAAAGAACAAAACGGGACAGGCGGAAAAAAAAAAAGAAAAAAGAAAAAAAGAAAACCCTGGAGGAAGGTTTAATAAAGTTTTATATAATCTAATCCAGTCTTTCTCAAACGGTGGTACGCGTACCACTAGTAGTACTTGGGCTCTCTTTGGTGGTACATGGGAAATCTCCAATTTTTTTTTAAAGATTAAATAACATTGGGGAGGTATGCAAATACGACACAAGAGTTCCCAAGGCTCTTCTGGGAGCCGGAGTAGACCAGAAAACATCTCCCCGAGCGTGAGTCCTCCATGAAGAGCAGCCTTTCCTTATCGCCAGCGGTCACGGCCACTACAGAGCGCCGGTGGGTTCATTTCCCTGGGTCTTAAAACTGCAAAGGCACCACGGCGCTGTCATGCTGATGGTAAAAACACTGCGGTGCCGCTATCCCAGCCACCATCGATGAATCGGAGGTTCCTGGGAGAATTGGTGGGGGCGCGGGAGATACCATCGGTGAGTCGGGAACTATCGTCCAGATGCCGAAGATCCTGGTAGCCAGGAGAATGCGATCTGCTTCTTATGCGAGATGGCGATAATACTTTGCAGGCAGCACAAGGGACATGGAGACATGCCAAAATCTTTCCTGCATGTAATCCTGTGTCCAATTATTGGCATGCAGGTGCCAAAGTATTCTAGTATTAAAGTGTGTTTTTAAAAAAATGATACATAAAAAGCCCAGAAATATTGAAAACATTTAATAAATATTGTAACAGTGCAATCTGATCATGACCTGACCTACTAAGACTTTATGTATGTTTATGTGTGGAAGCAGTGATCATTATAAGCTATTACACATTGGTGGTGCACAGGCAGCTGTGTAAAAATAGTTTGACTGAATCAGCAAGAGTCCTGTACTTTTTCATTTTCAAGTATTGCGGTATATGTCGGTATCAGTGTTTGTGAAAAAACAAGCAAAGCCACATATGAACTGCAAGATGCAAGCTGTGACTGGCTACTTCTGTGCTTCCCACACCCCAATAAGCCTATTCACTCAGAATGCATATGTATCTGGGCATCAACAGGACATGAATCTAGTTCACAAGAACTTGCCACAGGCTATTTTTAGCTGAAGCTGTCGATAGTTTTTAGACCTTCCTTCCTGAATATGGCCTCATTTTGTTTCAATTAATATAACATTGTACAAAAACAACTCTTTAGGCACACAACTACAACTCTTTCAAAGTTAAAAATAATTCTGTTGAGGGAAAGTTTTTATGATTCATGAGGTTAAATATGTTATATTTAGATTTGAGTGATTTAATCTTACTGTCACTTTCTCTGAATGAGGTTTCAGACCACCAGATATTTAACTTGTGTGACTGAGGAGCTAAGAAAAAAGACATGTCAAGTATTAGAAACCAAGATGAATGTTGTCTGGTTTCCTATAAGGTGAGTGTGGGGGACTAAAAAACAATATTCAAACCTAACAACCACACAGATGGTTAAACTGTACAACCTTTGATTTCTACACACAATTTAAGTTAAACCAAGTGAGTGATGGCAATGTAAACTTACCACAAACGGCCTTGAGGTCCTTAGACTCTTGACTTTGATAAGCAAAAAACTTCTTTTTAAAAGAGAGGCTTTTAACCCAGATTATTGTAAGAAAATACCACAATGTGGAGGATAGCGCAATCACATTTCTTTCTTTTTAGAAACAATAAAGGAAACCACATTGCTAAAAGAAAATTCTCATAGACCAACTTTTATTTCAGAAGTGAATTGTATGCACACTATTTCTGATATCTGCTAGTGTTAAAACAAAAAAAACCTAGACTGTGGGTTCGAAATGTTAGCACCCCACACAGAAACTAAAAAATTGACATCTCATTTGGATTGCACAAACACATTGCTGAATTTTTTCACAATTAATAGGACTAAAAACACTACTGTAAAAATTAAAGTGGATCCATAAAAGGAATATTGGTTATGTTCATTTGCTGTTGTCTTATAGGAGAATATGTTGGCCCAACATATTCTACAAGTGATGACAAACACTCAAATCTTATCTTGTAACTAATGAAATTCTCCCCTGCTAATATACGCCATGGCTAGTCTTTTACTGAATACATCTTTGTTAAAGTTGAACTGAGCCAACGTGATTAGCTACCGGGCCCCAGCTAGTCCTTTCCATGTGCACTGTGGCCATTTTGGTCCCTGACTTTTAATACATTCTGTCATATCTCAGGAACTTGAAACATTTCCTTATCAGAGATTATGGTCCTCTCATTATTACCTCATCAGTATTCTGATGAGACAGACAGAATTCTAAATGCAAAATACCACCAAAAAAGTGAAACTTCTGAGGTAAAGCCTTGAATAGAATGAGAACAAGGTGAGAATTCTGACAAGAAAATCAGAATTCTGAGGTCACAGTGAGAATTCTGTTTATCACTATTCTAAAGATAACGTGAGAATTGTTAAAGCAGACATAGAATTCTGACTGTATCATTAGAAAGAGGCAACACTGAAAATAAAGGGAAAGTGTCATGATTTGTGGAGGCAGCTCATTTGTTTTACTTTTTATGTGAGAAAACAAGCACAGACCACAGGAGACAAAGTGAGATTAACTGAGGGCATGCCGTTTATTAAGGGAAATTTACAAACTGGAAAAAGCCAAGATAACAAAACTAAACTGAGAAACACCTAAACTGGGAAGAACTAATAAATATACACAAAACCCAGATCACTAGAAAACCGTGGAAACAAGGAATCTCAGGAGGAGCACGGGAAGAACACAGACACATCAGGGGAAAACTCACAGAAAGGAGGTGATCAGAAAAGTGGAAACACATATGGAAATAGCTGGGACAAATTAAGGGTGAGGAGACCAAGGGAAGAAAAAGCAAACACATTTAACACGGAACACAAGACTGTCAAAATAAAACAGGAAACACAGAGACGCTGTGACACATAGACTTGACGCCTCAGGGGTAAACGGAGTCAAAAGATGAATCACAGAGACACTGCTAAAAGGGCAGAGGGAGAGAGAAAGGTACACAGAGAGAATACAAATATGGAGACAAGACATACAGAGGGGCAAGAGACACACACATAAACAAAGGGAGGCAGGAGCAGTCCTAGCCTGTTTGGTAGGTAGATAGATAGATCTATCCAGATTTTTCCATCTATCTATAGCGTCATTTGCTTGTTTATTACACACCAGTCTACCGTTGTGTCAAGAAAGCCTAGTTTCTGCTTTTCAATATAGAAGAAATTTAAACTTTTACAACATATGCCAAATTGCAAAATGCTTAGCTGTGTCTCGAATAAAAGTCTGGAAATTTGCTCTGCTTCACTTCATCAGCATCAATGTTCATATTCTGATTAATGTTTTTTTTTTTTTCAGTTTTTGATCTACTGCAGAATATTTTAAGGGAGTTAAAAATATAGATATGTACTGATAAATTATCAGAATTATATTGTTTCTGACTGTCTGAGTAAAAATTTGATAAATCGAATCTAGACCTTGTGAATCAGAATCAAGTCAGTTATAGAAATCAGTGACGATATCCAGCCATAACGGAACAGCTGAGACGCATTTTCTCAAAACACCACGTCTGTGGCTTTCAAACACCAAAGCACACACTTTCTGAAAGTGCTATAACTAATCCTGAATAGAATTTAAAATCCTGCTCCTAACAAAGAAAGTTGATCAGGCCCCATCTTAGCTTAATCTCTCAATTTAAGATCTATTCAAGAAGTGTGTGATTATGTTAAACTTTTTGGCATCATTGTGAGATTGTTAGGTATTGATAAATAAAAAAGTGTGTTGTACAGTTCTTTCCATGCCTTTTGATATGAGATATTACACAATATGATGTTTTGACATTTTTTTTCAAGATCAAATTTGACCTTTTTTATGTATCCCCAAAAGTTGATTCTGTTCATCTGGACGTAGGGTTTTCAGTGGGAGAAACGTTTCGTCACTCATCCAAGTGACTTCTTCAGTCTCAGCTGACTGCAGGTCACTGTCTTATAAACAGCACATTTGCATACAGACTGAAACCAGCCCACTGAAGGAACAATGGGTTGGGAGGTCAGTTCCTTCATCATAATTATGCAAACTCTCATGAACATTGATCAACAACCACTGATCAATGGCCATGAGTACAATTCACAGAGAGTTGACATTACAACACAGAGCGAACACCATCCCCACAGACACAGCGGACAGGGAAGCAGAAGAACATCAAATCAAGAAGCCCCTGAGTAAATGTGGTTATCCCAGCTGGACTTTTGTCAAAGCTGGGAAGGTGCCAAAAGAAAGTTCCAGCCGATTCAAGAGAGAAGGACAACTGCTGACAAAGCAAAAACCTGTAGTGATCCCGTATGGGTCAGGAGTATCGGAACAGTTGAAACACATTTTTTCTAAACACCGCGTCTCTGTGGCTTTTAAACGCCAAAAGACACTGCGCCAAAAATTGGTCCACCCCAAGGATCGTGTCCCCCAACATAAACAGAGTAACATAGTGTACGCTGTTAAGTGCCAGGAGGATTGCCAGGATTTATACATCGGGGAAACCAAACAACCTCTGGCGAAGCAGATGGCACAACACAGAAGAGCTACCTCATCAGGCCAGGACTCTGCAGTCTATTTACACCTACAGGCCAGTGGACACTCTTTCAGTGATGAGGATGTACACATCCTGGACAGGGAGGAGCGCGGAGTCAAGGAGGCCATTTACGTGAAAAGGGAAAGACCATCTCTGAATCAAGGAGGGGGTCTAAGGGTACATCTTTCACCATCTTACAATGCTGTGATTGCAGCCATTCCCCAGCTCTCTGTGAATGGTACTTGTTCTGGCTCCTTAAGAGTCGCCCCACATGTTATGTGGTGTTATATGAGTTCATGCAATCTTTATTTGTTTCTGGGCCACTGTTCATTTTATTTTGACATCCTTCGAAAAGGGCTATCTCTCACTACTTCCTGTCTAACGGGAGAAGGACAGTTAGCTACTCCTGTACCTGCCTATGCTACCTCTTAAGCCATCACAGTCTGTAAATTGGCAGTAATGTTGTGTTTTACCAGTGTGTGTTTGGCACTAACTGCTGTGAGTTGCTTGTGATAGTTTGAGCAAGTGAATTCACCTAATGATGTGCTTCATTTGATATTAGGCTAGACGCTAAGTAGCACTATCTAACTGCAAATGTTAACTTTGTTAGCTTGTTTAGTTCTGCTTTGCTTTGCATAGTAACGGGTCATATCATCTTCTGGTTGTAAAAAATATCCTGCTCACACGGGATATTTTGTGTTTTGTTTACAGTTTTGCCATTCATCCTTTCATGTATTTCAAAAAGCCATGCTATGCATCCAATTGAATAAATCTGCCAGAAAGGAACAACACTGTGTTTTTTTCTACATGAGATGATGGTTATCTATCTGCCTAGTTAAGTGAAAGGGCAGAATAGTACTAAAAATAAAAAATAAAAATGTCTGTGCAGAATAGTACTCATGGCCATTAATCAGTGGTCTTTGATCAGTGGCTGTTGATGAATGGTCATGAGAATTTGCATAATTCTGATGAAGCAACTGACCTCCCAGCCCATTGTTCCTTCAGTGGGCTGGTTTCAGTCATTATGCAAACGTGCTGTTTATAAGATTGGGGAAACCTGCAGTCAGCTGAGACTGAATAAGTCACTTGGATGAGTGATGAAACGTTTCTTCCACTGAAAACGCTACGTCCAGATAAACAGAATCAACTTTTGGAGATTTACTTACCTGAATAATTGAGCATGCATCAAAACCTTTTTTATGTAGTTAAATATTTTGTATTTATCTGACCATGCCATTCAGTTTCAAGTTGTAAATAAGTAATATACTACATTACGTTTAAGAAAAATAACCAGTAATGTGTAATGCATCACTTTTTTGAATAACAAACCCAATGGTGGATACAATCAATATGTTTTATTTCTATTATTTTTTATAAATGTATTTCCACAGTGAGCAGATAAGCATGATGCTATTTAGCTTTAGGTATAACAAGCAAAAGAGTAAGAGGTTACAAGACCATAAAGTACAAACATGCTATATAAAGACTAAAAAACATCTTTTTGCACAGCTACCAGTCTGCCACACAATAAACATACATTGCATATATATGGTAACAACTCTACCTATTTAATCAGTCTAGAGTACATGAACAAGAATCTTGGCAAAAAATCTTCATAAAGGCAATTAAAATAATTTGACTTACGGCAATAACACAACGAAAAAAAACCCCACTCTGCCTTTTTAATGGGGACAGCCTTTTACAGGCCTTCTCTGATGCCAGAGTATATGGTGCACTCTGGTGACTCCTTACTCTTCCATCTTGAAGATTTTCTTGAGGGGAAATCCAGAGCCACGTAGTTTAATTCTACTTCTTCACCCTCCTGTAAATTATTAAAAGAAATTAACAAACTTTTGAAAATATTTTTAAACACTCAGAACACATAAACACAAATAACACAGAGAACAATGCACAGACATTTTTTTTATTTTTATTGTTTGTCTTTAGGTAACAGTCTTGTTTGACATGACTTCATGTTTCCATGCAATGGTCACTGCAGCTGTTTCATAACCATTCTCTAGTTGCGATCATGAAAACGTATATCTCAAGTACAGATATTACACTAAAGTAAACATGTCATTGTTTACTTTAAAGGACTTCTAGGTGGGATGTCAGATGTGATTGATTACTAGACCATCATTTGACACCTACTTTTCAGATCAAACCTAGTTTTTCTATCTTTTTTTGCCCTTGTATTTCACAACATCAAACTGCTTTCTATTTCTTGTATGAAATCTTTAGGTTCCTCGTTCTGTGTGTTTCAACCTATCCAATATTATGATCAAAGTCAAGTCATGCATTTCATTATAGATAGATTGCTATAGGACTCTGTGTGTGTGTGTGTGTGTGCGTGTGTGTGTGTGTGTGTGTGTGTGTGTACCTCATCGCTTATTTGGTTGGCAGATGATCTTTCTTGTCCAACATCATTAAAGACTGGTGCTTTTCCTATTCATAGAAAGAAGACATTGAAAATGTTTTTTTAAGGATTATTTTAAGTGCTTGTCACGTCAAAATCAAGAACCAATTGTTTGAGCATTTCCCACTGCCAATTTTTGTTTTTGTTTATTTCTATGCAGAATTGTGGTGAAAATGCTAACAATAGTTTTAGAAAAAGAAAATTAGTCCGGAAAATTTCCATGAACTGCTAGGAATTGATTTAAAATTTAAATTTCTGACAGTGGTGAATTTTAACTTTTTCACCCCACACAATAGAGTCGAACTGAAACATCATACAGAAATATGCTGAAAAACCACACATTTTGTTTAACATGACTCATTGGTTTAAAATATCATTGGTCTTTTTTCCAGAAGTAAAAAACTTCCATCCATCCATCTTCTTCCACTTATCTGAAGCTGAGTCGTAGGGGCAGCAGCTTAAGCAGAGAAGCCCAGACCTCCCTCTCCCCAGCCACCTTCTCCAGTTTGTCAGGGGGAACACCCAGGCGTTCGAAGGTCAGCTGAGAGATATAATCTCTCCAGCATGTCCTGGGTCTGCTCCTTGCCCGGAACACCTTACCCAGGAGGCGCCCAGGAGGCATCAGAAGTACCACCCCTGATATCCACACAACATTGTAGAGGCGTGTCAACCAAAAGAGCTCTACAACATCCAAAGCTTTCATGGAACTCAGGGCGAACCTCATCCACCCTAATTACTTCCCTTCTTAATGGGGATGGGACCATCAATTGTGTTGTGCAGAAGTCAGGTTGGTACACAGCCGTATTTGACAGCTGTTAGAATTCATATTATGGTGAAAACCAATGAGCTAAGTAAAGAGAAACAACAGTCCATCGGTATTCCCTAAGCCTGGGAAACCGCCTACAAGATGTGAACCTTATAGACCAATCTCATTAATAAACTCTGACGCCAAGATAATAAGTAAAGTACTGGCAAATAGACTCGAACGGTACCTTCATCTTCTTGCTGATACTGACCAGAATGGTTTTGTAAAAGGCCGGCAAGCGCAGCATGGTATTCGCAGAGTATTGAATGTATTTTACTTAAATTCAGAACATCCAGACATGGCTCTGCTCTCCTTGGATGCAGAAAAAGCTTTCGATAGGGTCGAACATAACTATCTCTATAAGGTACTGTCTCAGTTTGGCTTTGGCAGTTACTTCATGACCTGGGTCAAAATATTATATAATAAACCTATAGCCTCAGTTAGAACTAGCAACATCATATCTAGACCATTCCATCTAGGTAGAGGTACACGCCAAGGCTGTCCTCTTTTGCCTCTTCTCTTCATCCTAGCAATTGAACCATTGGCTATTGCGATAAGGAGCAACCAAAATATCTCTGGCATCAGAACAAATAATATTGAGTCCAAAATTGGATTATTCACGGACGACATTATCTTAATGCTGTCCAAATTAAAGAGCTCAATTCCCCAGCTACTCAAAACAATTAACTCCTTTGGCAACATCTCCGGTTATAAAATTAATGAATCCAAGTCGGCCATCCTCTTCTTTAAACATTCTGAAAGAATTAAACCACCTATTCAAACAATGTTTCAAGTTGCCAGAGACAGTCTTACCTATCTAGGTATAAAAATCACTCCAAAAATCAATGATTTGGTACATGCAGATTACTCTCCAACAATCAACTCTGTTGTTGACTTAATCAATAGATGGTCTATGCTGCCAATCTCTCTGATTGGACGCGTAAATATTCTCAAGATGAACATTCTCCCAAAATTTCTATATCTCTTCCAAGTCATTCCTCTCAGCCCTCCAGATGACTTCTTCACAAAGGCAAAAACAATATTCATTAAATTAATCTGGAATAATAGACGAGCCAGACTGCGCCTTTTCGCTACTATATCTCCCGTATGACAGGGGAGGTTTGTGTGTTCCAAACCTCAAATGGTACTACTGGGCTGCCCAGCTTTCTGCAGCCTCATGCTGGTTTTCAACGACAACCTTACCCTGGGTAAATTTAGAAAGGACAAGCACTACCTCCTTACCGCTCAGCACTTACCTGTACTCTGCAAAGTATAAAGATCTGATGAAAGATACATCGAACCTCTTTGTTAAAAATACCATCCGTGTCTGGTTCGATGCACTCAAGTTTAAAAATGAAACACCAGCACTATCCCAATTCTCACCTATCTGGGGCAATAGGGCCTTTAAACCCTGTTGGAAAGATTAGGGTTTTAAAATGTGTATGTCTGTGCAAAGTTGCAGACCTATTTGACAAGGACACCCTATTGTGTTTTAATGGCTTGACACAGAAATTTGGCATTCCAACCAAACATTTCTTCAAATTTCTTCAAATCAGAAGCTTCATTTCAAAAACTTAAAAATCCCTAAGACTGCCCACTTTAAACTCATTAGAGGACATAGCAATAAATCATCAGCTGAAGAAGGCTTTAATATCCCATTTTACAGCAACCTCAGAGATGGCTCTCAAACATCCTCAGAAAAAGAAAGACTCGCATGGTGTCAAGACTTAATGTGTAGAATAACTACAGAGGAATGGCAAAAAGCCTGCTTGAAAGCCCAAACACAATCTATAAACACCAGGGCTCTAGAGTGCGACCAATTTGGTCGCAAATGCGACCAAATTTTTCTGTGGTGCGACTAAAAAAAAATATTTGGTCGCACCGGTGCGACCAAATATTTTCGGGTAACAAAAAAAAAAAAAAATCTCTGCAACTCTCAACAACAGACCCACATTATGCCCCTATCGTGGACTAAACCAATCAGAGATAGTCAGGGGCGGGACCTCTCTGATTGGCCGTGGTCCAGTTGAAAGTGCAGGTGGAAGAGGGAGGTGAGTAGCTTGAATAAAGCGATATCAATTCATTAACGGATTCCACACAAAGACGTAAACACAGAGCGGACCCAACGCATCAGAATCAGCTTTGTCTTTCTCGGCTTTCTCACCCCACGGCTCGAACACGCTGTCGGAGCTTAGCGATTCTGATGCGTCGGGTCCGCGCTGTGTTTCCGTCTTTTTTGCGCTGATTCTGAGCTGCAGGTTTTGTCTCTCCAACCAAAATTCGCCGAGCCAGCAGCAAAAGAAGCAGCAAACTACGCTTCACATTTGATCAATGTCGTCATGAATTCCCTCTGACTTTTGCTGTTTTGCTTCCACCACGATAAAAATCACACTTCATGCACAGCTCCCCCTCTCTCTCTCTCTCTCTCTGTACTTCAAGAACAGTTTCCCGTCTCAAATCTCTGTTTTCCATTCACTTATTACCCACCAGTCTACCGTTGTTTACAGCGCTGTCGGCTGCTGTCTTTTTCTTTTCTTCTTCTTTTCTTTTTCTTTGTTTTCACTTAAATGACCTCGGACAAGAAAGCCTAATTTCTGCTGTTCAATACTGAAGCAATTTAAACTTCTTAAAATTATGCAAAATTGCAGAATATTTTTAAGGTTATCTGCTATAAAACGCCAGACCAGAAAAATCTCCTTCATGTTTTTCTGTGTTTTATTCTCAGTTACTTTCACACAAAGGCATCTGCTGTGATGTTCACAATTCTGATGAAGTCTCACATGTATCAGTACTGATAAATGATCAGAATTATAATATTTCTGACTGTCTGAGGCTAAATTGAATCGAATCAGGACTTTGAGAACCGGAATCGAATGGATTATAGAAATCAGTGATGATACCCAGCCCTAGTGAGCAGCCTAGGCCTGACAGAAGTGGATGTAGCTGTGGGTAATAAGAAAAGATGAAAAGAACTATTGATAACTTTTGTGTTAAGTTAAGGACTGATCCGTCTGAAATTCATAGCCAGTGCTCTGACACGGTGCCATCAATCTTTGAATGCTGAAAAAGCACAGTGTATCCAGGAAACACATTATATGCTGCAATAAATGCACTGCCCAAGTGTCCCCTCTCCCCACTGCCTTTCAGCAGCAGGCAGCAGCAAACAGGTCGTCAGAGGAGCCAAGATGATGATTAAGTTTAACATTTTCTACAATATTGACAAAGCAATTTAAGCACAAGATTGTTAGTTAATAATTTAGAAATGAATATTATCTGTATGGACTTCCCCCCAAAGAAAGTGCACATGTAAAACTGCGGTGTTAAGCGATGCGGTTGAAAAATTTGAGTGCACCTAACTTTTGTGCCGGTACGCCTAAATTTTTAAAGTTAGGCGTACCGGTGCGCCCATGGCAAAAAGTTAGTCTAGAGCCCTGAACACCCAATTTAAACTAATTCAGTATAAATGGCTAATGAGAACATATATCACCCCAACATTATTAAACAAATTTGACCCCAAAACTCCGGACATATGTGTTAAATATGGGGGAAAAAAAGAGAAACAACAGTCCATCATTACTTTAGGAACTGAAGGTCAGTCAGTCTAGAAAACTGCTAAAACTTTAAATGTCTCCTCAAATGCAGTCGCAAAAACCATCAAACGCTATGACGAAATTGGCTCATGAGGACTGCCCCAGACCAAGAGTGTGCGAATCAGGCCTTTATGGTCAAATAGCTGCTAACAAACCACTTCTAAGGAAAGGCAACAAGCGGAGAGATTTGTTTGGGCCAAGAAACACAGGGAATGGACATTAGACAAGTGGAAAATCTGTGCTTTGGCCTGATGATTCCAAATTTGAGATCTGGTTCCACCTGCTGTGTCTTTGTGCAGTGCAGAAAAGGTGAACGGAGAGTCTCTACATGCATGGCTTCCACCATGAAGCATGGAAGAGGAGGTGTGATGTTGTGAGGGCTGCTTTGTCATTGTTGGGGATTTATTCAAAATTAAAAACAGCATGTCTGGGAACTCCTTCAAGACTGTTAGAAAACCATTTCAAGTAACTACCTCACAAAGCTCACTGAAAGAATGCAAAGAGTGTCCAAAGCAGTACTCAAAGCAAAGGGCGGCTATTTGGAAGAATCTAAAATATAAAACATGTTTTGACTTATTTCACACTATTATTTTTTGTTTACTATATAATTCCATGTTGATTCATAGTTATTTATAGTTTTGATGCCTTCAGTGAGAATCTACAAAGTAAATAGTCATAAAAATAAATAACAACCATTAAATGAAAAGCTGTGTCCAAACCTTTTTCTCTCCTACATGGCATATTTGTTTATATGGGTATAGCTTTTTTTTTTTATAAGTACATAAAAATGTATTTATACTGTATACTGGGTACCACTCCTGTCAGCTAAGAACAGGAAACTGACATTACGGCTCAGTAAATAGTAAAATAAGTAAATTGCCGGGGAATGTTTTCAGTATTAAGTGAATGCCTTTGCTAAATAAATATATGTTCAAGTGTGTGTGTGTGAATTACCTTTGCACTGATTTTCACCAGACAGAATTAACCTTGTGAATATGGCAAAATTCACAAGCACAGAGCAGGTCAACAGTGCCCCAAGCACAGTAACGACTGGGAACTCTGGAATGAGAAAACATCGCAGCAGACACTTAACATCTCTGTATTTAAGAAGCTAAGTCTTGTGTCAGGAAAAGCTAAAAACAAAGCATCTAAGACTGCAGCTACTTGACTTAATTTCCTAATTATATGGTACTTTAATGATAAATTATCATAAATTAAAATAGATGTTTATCATTTTTTATGCATCCAGCAATAGTTTACCATTGAACTTGTGATATGTAATTTTTAAAAACTGCGTTAATGGCAAAATGGGTGCAGACAACATTTATTCTCAGCAACCTCAAATGCACTTTTTATTCTTTACACACAAGAATGAAATAAGATTAATGGGTTGGCAAGGTATGTTAACCTTAAAGTGAGTTTATTATGAACCTGGCTATATAACCCACTCAGTATCAGGTTATCTTATGTTAAAGTATTTTGAGCTGTTAGTGCATCTAGTCAATCTAACTCAAATTCATTTTAGAGGCCTGAGATTATCTCTTGTTCATTCATGAACAAACTCACGGGAATTATAAATTATAAATAAAGATGTTAATAATATTTTAAAAACATACCTATCTCCACTTTAGTTCTTTTACCAAACAGGATCTCTCCACATGTGACCAGAGCACAGTAGTCCATCCAAGCATCAGGTGAATTTGTTATAGTTTTGGACAAACTGTAGTCACATCTCCCATCCTCTTTATTTTTGATACTACCGTGGTAAATGATGCCAGGATGGGATTCTGCTACACCTTTAAACCAGTGCACTTGTTCTTCATTTGGGGACTGATGTTTGCCATTTTTGTCCTTAGACAAGAGGGAACATTGTAGAGTCTTTGGCTCACTCAGATGGACTGATTCCACATCTGGAGTTTGTTTCACGGTGATAGATTTCTGTGGGGTTTTAGGTTCTGTGTGATTCACAAAAAGACATTTAATGGTATTAATTGTAATTGTTTGGGTTTAGACACAGTTATGATATAAACGGTCAAATGAATATGCTTTACCATTCACTGCCACAATTGTGCCATTAGTAAAGCTAATATTGTGTGATGATCCTGCTTGACAGAAGTATGTTGCTTCATCTTCTTTGCTTACATTTCTTATGGTAAGAGAAAGCACATTACCCACTTTTGTGGCACTGAATCTTGAGTTGTGTAATTGTCCATTGAGGGAAACAGTTACTGAAGTTCCACTAGTAACTGTTTGAATCATATATCCAAAATTCAGCTTAAACCAGTAAAACAACTTTGTATCACTTCCAGACAGTGCACATGTCAGAGTCACATTATCTCCAAGTTTAACCACAGTTAAAGAGATCTGCTGAGGAACCTCGTTCATTTCAGTCACAGCTAAGGAAAAGAGACAAACAGTAAAAGTTACAACACAAGAGAAAAACCTTTTTGTAGTGTAATGTAGAATATTACAAAGCCTCATATATTTTGTTTTATATTGTTTAAAGTGATACATCTGACAGTGTAGAAGAAGTAAACTCACACAATGTACTTAGAAGAATCAAAGAAATCAATCTTCCGATCATTGTGATACCTCAGCCTTCTCTTGCACAACTGATGTCTTCCCACTCAAAAGAAGATTTTCTGGCAAGCTGACAGAGGTTTACAAAGTCGACACTGTAGCGATTGGCTGAAGAAAAGAAAAAGCACTTCCTGTAAAATTTACCAAACCATTTACAGTGAATCTAGATGCTAAACATCAGTTTCTATTGATGATTTTGCAGGAACAAAAACCTAATATAAGCATGGAAATACAGGTAGACAATTACACATAAATACAACTAACTTTACATTTGAAAACAAATTTTGTTCGTTTCTAATGTCCAATTTGTCATTTTAAGCACATGATGCTTAATATGCTTTATGGTTAGCACAACTCAAAAAGGAAAAAGTCAAATAGTCATTAGCTGTTGTTGTTATTATTAATCTTGTATCATTAAGGTAAACCAATAATTAGCTCATATCATTATAGAAACACTTTTTTAATACTAAAAGCTGGTGATAGAGCAAAGAACATTTCTCAGCACATGGCTTTTACTAGCATTAATTTACTAAAATAACTATGTTGTTATGTTGCTCAGCTACATTTCATTGCAAAATGTAATGCAATTCTACAATTTGATCTGCTCATTTCTATCTACCTTTTAGCTTCCATTTATTGCATTTGATTGTTTTGTAAATTTAAATATGAAAAGAAAATGAGTGAAGTTAAAATTAGGTCTTTGTCCACCAGTTAAAAAAATTACATAATCATGCACAAGACCGACATGCATCACTTGTTAGCTGTACTTTTACAGAGTAAAAAAAAACATTTATGAGTGACTTGAATACTTCACAATCACTAAAAGAAGCATGTTGTGATTTTGCTTGCAATGAAAGAACACTCTAAATATATTTTCTGTTTACACTGGCCATCTTCTGGTCAAAGTCACTCATCTAGACTCAAACCAAATTCACTGTTGTTTAAAACCAAAAAGTGACAAAATTTACCCTCACTCTCAAACATAAGTGACCAAAAAGGAATGTTTTTGGTTGTTTGTTTGTTTTTTTTCGTGTCATGACATTGAAGCCAAGTACAAACAGCAGAAGAAGATACAGAAGAAGATGCAGTTTTTTGATTAACTCTCTGTGAGATGAGAAATAATGAGGGAACATATGAAAAGAGGCCACAACAGACATGCTGCTGATTGTTCTGATAAAAACTGAATGCAGGAAGTGTATGCTGTGTGCAGCTTAGTGTCCTACAATCAATACTTTATTCATATAGCACATTTAAAGACCAGAGGTACACCAAAGTGCTTCTCAATAGTAAAATATGAAATAAAATTAACTACATATGGTTATGATAGTAGAATACAAATACATTTCCAGACAAAACAAAGCACTAATTAACCTGGGAGCAATATGTTAAAAGAAATATTTCACTCTTAGTGTAAACGTTGGGTAAAATCAACACAGAAATATCAACTGGAAAAACCCAGTAAAACAATAGGTTAAAATTACATATAAATGCAATAAAAGTACATAGTGTACATCCGATAAATCACTAACGAATCGAAAATGTAAAATCAAATAAATAAGTTTTCAGTCTTGTTTTAAAAGATTGAACAGATTCCGATGCGCGAATATCAGCTGGAAGACTGTTTCAGAGGTTAGGTGCAGCAATGGCTAAGGCACAATTACCTCTGGTTTTCAGCCGGGACCTATGTTGCACTAAGAGCATTTAACTCAATGATCGAAGTGCTCTCCTAGGAGTATACAGGCTGAGAGGTTCAGTTAAATAGCAAGGCGCAATATTATTTACGGGGTAATAGAATCAAACCTTCTAGTACCAGTTAAAAAGCGTGCCACTGCATTTTGGACGAGTTGTAGTTTATGAAGAAGGGCAGATTGGAAGCTCATTTCTCTTGGAAAAAGTTTTCGACTAATGTACTGGACAGGCAACTGCTGACCTTCCTCTCCTTGCAGTAAAACAGCTCCCAGACCCACCTCAGAAGCATCTGTTTGTACTGTAAAGGGAAGGTTAAAATCTGGACACTGCAAAACAGGTTTCTGACATAAACAGTCTTTCAAATCATTAAATGCATTCTCAGCATCTTTCGTCCACCTGATCTTTGTAGGACTAGATTTTCTTGTCATGTCAGTCAATAAAGCCGCTCTTGATGAAAAATTTGGAATTAGTCGACGGTACCAACCCACTAATCCCAAAAATGATCTCAACCTTTTCTTTGTGTTTGGCAAGGGTGCTGCAGCAACTGCATCCACCTTTCCCACCTGAGGGCGAATGCCTCCACCCCCTATTACATAACCCAGGTACTGCACCTCGGGCTTAGCAATGTGACATTTCTTGGCGTTTATGACAAGGCCAGCATTTGTGATACGTTGAAACACATCAGCAAGATGTTTCAGATGATCTTCCCATGTACCACTGAAAACAACAATGTCATCAGTGTATGCAGCTGCATATTGTTCTGCACCCCTCAACACTCGATCCACCAACCTCTGGAATGTAGCTGGCACTCCATGCAAACCAAAGGGCATCACTGTGAATCTAAACAGTCCACTTGGCACTCTGAATGTTGTTAAGTCCTTAGATGAGTCTGTCAAGGGAACCTGCCAATAACCTTTACAGAGGTCAAGGGTAGTCAGAAATTTAGCATTTCCCAAACGATCAATTAGTTCATCAACCCTCGGCATTGGATAAGGATCAAAAGCAGACACAGAATTTAACTTAGAGAAGTTTACACAAAATCTAAGCTTAGGATCATCTTTCTTTGGTACAAGCACAACAGGGCTACACCACTCACTGTGCGATGGCTCAATGATTCCTACAGACCAGCATCTCCTCCAGCTCACTTTTCAACTCAGGCAATAGCTTAGCTGGGATACGACAAGTGGTATCTCTAATTGGCTGTTGGTCTGGAGAATGCAAAGTGATTTTGTGTTCAATGAGGTGTGTACGACCTGGCTTTAGACTGAAGAGTTCTTTGGTCATAAGCGATTGCACCTCCTGATGTCTTTCCAAAGGCAAATGGTGTAAATCTGGAAACACAGTTTTGACAGCTGAAGAAGGGAAGTACTGCTCCTGAGGCTCTTCCTCATCCACAACTGTACATGCCCACATGGATGTTGAGTCCTGTGGCTGGGCAGTCCACTCTTTCAAAAGATTGACGTGGAACACTTGATGATTCTCTCGACGGTCTGGTAGATGAAGCTCATATGTGACAGGGCCTGTCTTCTTTGTGATTTCATATGGCCCCTGCCACTTTGCAAGAAGACTGCTCTCAGAAGTTGGCAACAGTAGAAGAACTTTCTGTCCCTCACGGAAGACTCTTCTTCTTGACACTTTATCATATCTTTGTTTCTGCTGCTGTTGCGCATGGGCCAGATTGTTATTAGCAAGTTCTTGGAAATGTTCCAGCTTGGCTCTCATTTTGAGGACATATGAGAGTTCACTAAACCTCTGCTCTGACATCGAACTCTCCCAAGCTTCTTTCAGAACATCCATTGGACCTCTGACAGGATGCCCATAAAGTAGCTGGAATGGTGAAAACCCAGTAGAACTTTGTGGAACCTCTCGGTAGGCAAATAACAAAAGTGGGAGCCATTGGTCCCAATCTGACCCTGTTTCATTCACAAACTTCCTGAGCATTGATTTTAAGGTCTTGTTAAATCGCTCCACAAGGCCATCGGTCTGTGGGTGATAGGGACTGGTCTTGACACCCTGGATCCCTAACAAACTGTATACTTCTTTGAGCATCTTGGAAGTGAAATTGGTACCCTGATCTGTGATGATTTCTTTTGGGATACCTACTCTGGAAAACAACTGAATCAGGCAGTTAACAATCTGACGAGCCTTTATTTTCTTCAGGGGGAAGGCTTCAGGATATTTTGTGGCATAGTCACAAACTACAAGTATGTACTTATGACCTGCTTTACTCTGTTCTAGTGGGCCAACAATGTCCATGGCAATGCGTGAAAAGGGTGTATCAATGATAGGCATACTGATAAGCGGAGCTCTATCTGCTTTCCTGCCTGGAGCTGTTAACTGGCACTGTGGGCAAGCTTTACAGTATTGTACCGTATCACTGAACTGTTGGGGCCAGTAAAATCTGGGAATCATTCTAGAAAATGTTTTAGATTGTCCCAAATGTCCTGCCCAGGGAATGGAATGACTCATTTTCAAAATGGTAGATCTCAAACTCTGGGGGGTCACCAATCTTGCTACGGCGATACAACAAATCTCCCTTAACCACAAACACTTCCTGCCTTCCCTCAACGTTAGTTGACTCTAGAACACATTTAGAGAACAATGGTTTAAGTGTTAGATCCTCTTTCTGAAGCCTAGCAACCTGACTAGCACTGGGGAGAGACTCAGTCTTTAAAGGATCTAAAATGTGTTCAGCTACTCTTGTTCCTTCACCTTTTCATGTCTCCTCTGTCTCTTGCTCTTTTTGGTTTAGAACAGTGCTAGACTCGTCCAATGGTGCAACCTCATTTGCGAAAAGGCAATTCATCCCAACCCGAAGCATTAACCTGCTGCTCCTTAGCTTTTGACCTTGTGACCGCTAACAAACTTTCAACGGCTTCAGCCTGACAGGAATGCTTGGTTATTAGCTCTGTGAGTATTGGGAGATCACGGCCCAACACCACTTGATAAGGCAAAGTTTGCAGCACTCCCACTGAAAGAGAGTAACACTGGCCTTCTACTTCAATTGCAACTTCAGCAACTGGGTACGATACCTTATCACCATGAATACAGCATACATCCACTGTTGCTCCTGAAAAGATCACATCCCTAGGAAGACTGTCTTGTCTAACCAGAGAGCGATTACTTCCTGAATCTAACAGAGCTACACAGGGTTTGTCTGCAACAAATACCCCAATTGATGGCTCATGTTGCTGGCATTCAAATTCATTTTTGTGATTCTCACTGACTTCAGTTTGTCTAGTAGAACACATGTAATTTTTACTAACAGACATCTTTGTACACTGAGCTCTAAGATGACCTAGTTGACCACACAAATGACATGCTTTATTGGTTTTATTCTTTGTCTCAGATCTGGCAGGATCTGAGTTATACCAGTTCTGTCTTGTGTGCTTAACTTTCAAGTCAGGGCCACCACCTAACTTGCTCAATGGCATGTTGGAATTTGACTTAGCTTGTGTGAAATCTTTTGATGGTCGACGAGCTGCTAAGAAAGCTTCAGCCAGTTCTGCTGCTTCCTTGGAAGTCTTTGGGTTACGTTCCTTAACCCACATCCGAAGATCAGGATTCAGAACCTTGAGAAACTGTTCCATGATGATGGCGTCTCTGATTTGATCCTTTGTCTTTGTTTCAGGATTCATCCACTTGATGTACAACTCCTTTAGACGGACCTGCAGCTCCCTTGGTGTTTCCTCTGCTCCAAAGGTACTAGAACAAAACCTCATTCGATATGTGTCAACACTTTCATATTTCTGCAAGACAGCACACTTTACTTTTGCATAGTCCATCGTGTCATCAATATCCATGGCTGCATAAGCGGAACGTGCTTTACCAGCTAGCAGTGGTGCTAGGTGAAGAGCCCACTCATTTTGTGGCCACTGGCAAGCATGAGCAATTCTTTCAAAGGTGATTAAATAATGTTCAATGTCCTCACCTTCATTGTAAGGTTGCATTTTTGGCCCCTTCCAGCCTGATTGTCTCACCAGTGTTGAAAGCTGTGCTTCACTGGGTTGATGTACTGGCTCCAAGTCAAGCCTATTTGATTCTTGTGTGCTGGGAGATGGTTCTGGAGTAGGTGCTCTCGAAGAAGCCGATGTAGATGCTTGTACTTCAAGTAACTGGTGCTCTTGATTGCCATGCTGCACCTGCTGTTGAAGCTGGGCAAACTGATGCCGGATTTGCCTCCATCTTTCCTCCTGGCGCTTGTGCTCTTGCTCCAGTTTAGCATCTCGTTCAGCCTGCTGTTGCATCAGAGTTTGCAAAAGTTTGGACAATTCAGCCACATTTTCTTGTCCAGCAATATGGCCACTTATTGCCTCTTGTTGGTCGCTGCAATCTTGTAAATCATCTGCTTCACATTCTGGAACAAGCCCTCTCTTTGCTCGGGTAGACATCTTCTCCACTCCTTAATTGGCCTGGAAACCCACTGCTGCTGCCACCAAATGTGGTAGGACTTGACTTAAGCGGTCAAAGAAGTGCAGGAGACTGATGCTGTCCAGTGTAGCAAGCGATTTATTCACCATTGTGTGACCCAAACAATATTTACAAAGAAACAAATAAGAAACTCAACTCCAAATTAACTCCGTTCAAATAAACATAACTGAACTTAAATCAACGGAAATTAAGGTCAAACTGCACACAGCTACACTGACCTGAACCTTTCTTCTCATACACCTGAGTTCTTCTGTTTAAATAGTCCACTTAACCAAACAATTTCTCCTCTGGACTATTCCATTCCGTAGGTAGGTAAGATGAACATAATTATATTCAAACCTCTACTACTCTTTACTGGCAACATAAACTCTATGGTGTAATCAATACATATTACAACAATAAATCTATTTCTTCCTAAACCCTCTAAAATCAAGTTTATTAAATTACAAGAGTTCTTCCCCTCCTGCACTTGGTCTCTTCCTGTGACCTCAGATGAACCCAGAAGGTATAAAGCAGGAAGTAAAACTACATTTCCTCCTTTTGTTGCTAGAAGACAGGTAGGTAAGGTAAGTTCTAAACAATACAAATTAACAGTTGAAGTAAATAACATGTTAACTTAACAAACTTGTAGGAATTGACATAAACCAAGATGTTATATTATATAATCTGTAAAAGTGTAAAACATAAACAAACCCGGGATAGTAGATGTTTGCCTATTGCAGATTACATGTGAAATATGGTTAAATCAAAACAAGAATGTTAACTAAGAATATAGACAAACGGTGTTCTCACCCACTTTGTCACACACACATTTGGTCAGAATGTGTGCAGACCATGTCAGGTCTGAGGAGATCTTGACACCGAGATACTTGAAGGACTGCACCCTCTCCACCGGAGCGCCATGATGATAATAGGCTTGTAGTCTCTGTGCTGACTCCTTCTGAAGTCCACCACCAGCTCCTTGGTCTTGCCAACGTTCAGCTGGAGATGGTTGTCCTGGCACCATGATGCCAGATTCTTCACTTCATCCATGTAGGCCGCCTTTGACCTCCCTCACACAATCAAGAAAGCATTGTAGTGAAGATGGGGTATCGTCAGTCAGAGAAAAATAGATTTGAATACCATCAGCATAAAAATGAAAAGAAATGTTGTCAAATATAGAGCCCAAGGGTAGCATGTACAATTAGAACAACATAGGGCCAAGAACAGACCCCTGGGGCACACCACAATGAAAAGGTAACAGAAAAGGACCTTTCCAAAAGATACAATTTAAACCATTCAAGGGCGTTCCCTTTAATGCCTACTAAATATTCTAGTCTTGTTAGCAGAATGCTGTGGTCCACCACATCAAAGGCTGAAGACAAATCCTGTAAAACCAAGATCACAGGGCGCCCTGAATCCGCAATTAAAAGAAGGTCATTAAAAACTCTCAGCAGAGCCGTTTCAGTACTATGACATGGTTTAATCCCAGACTGAAATATGTCGCTACTGCGATTAGCATTTAAATAGGCCTGTAATTGCTGATGAACTACTTTTTCTAAAATTTTTGCCATTAAAGGTAATTCAGAGATAGGCCTATAATTTGTCTTTGTGGTCAAGGCCACTTTTCTTAATGACAAATCAGATTTCTTTTAATTGGTGCTATATATTTTTCTAGTTATTGAACCCTAAAATGCACATCATAATTTCCATACTTTATAAGACATTCAAGTAAAACCAGCCCCATTCACATTGTCATGGTCCTGGGTCATTTGAGCCAGTGTTTTGTGTTCTTGTATTTTCATGTCATTTTGTATTATGGTTTCTGCTAAAGTTTATTAGTTAGAGTCTGTGAAGGTTCTCAGTCATCCATGTCATCGTAGTCTAAGGAGCTTAGAAAGAAAAGCGTCTGGACTTCTTTAAGTTGCTTGAAGACATTTCAACGTTGGATAAGAGGTGAATTGTCTTCAATCAACTTAAAGAAGTCCAGACACTTTTCTTTCTAAGCTCCTTAGACTTCATTTAGTTGTTCTGTGACGCACAAAGGATTATTCAATTCAATTCAATTCAATTTTATTTATATAGCGCCAAATCACAACAGAAGTCGCCTCAAGGCGCTTTATATTGTACTGGAGATCGCACAATAATACATACAGAGAAAAACCCAACAATCATATGACCCCCTATGAGCAAGCACTTTGGCGACAGTGGGAAGGAAAAACTCCCTTTAACAGGAAGAAACCTCCGGCAGAACTAGGCTCAGGAGGGGCGGCCATCTGCTGCGACCGGTTGGGGTGAAAGAAGGAAAACAGGATAAAGACATGCTGTGGAAGAGAGACAGAGATTAATAACAGATATGATTCGATGCAGAGAGGTCTATTAACACATAGTGAGTGAGAAAGGTGACTGGAAAGGAAAAACTCAATGCATCATGGGAATCCCCAGCAGCCTACGTCTATTGCAGCATAACTAAGGGAGGATTCAGGGTCACCTGGTCCAGCCCTAACTATATGCTTTAGCAAAAGGAAAGTTTTAAGCCTAATCTTGAAAGTAGAGATAGTGTCTGTCTCCCGAATCCAAACTGGAAGCTG
This sequence comes from Oreochromis aureus, assembly GCF_013358895.1. Classification (NCBI taxonomy): domain Eukaryota; kingdom Metazoa; phylum Chordata; class Actinopteri; order Cichliformes; family Cichlidae; genus Oreochromis; species Oreochromis aureus. Next base: position 20,435,529 of record NC_052943.1, on the reverse strand, counting down.
GTTCCACAGAAGAGGGGCCTGAAAACTGAAGGCTCTCCCTCCCATTCTACTTTTAAATACTCTAGGAACAACAAGTAGGCCTGCAGAGCGAGAGCGAAGTGCTCTAATAGGGTGATATGGTACCACAAGGTCATTAAGATAAGATGGGGCCTGATTATTTAAGACCTTGTATGTGAGGAGCAGGATTTTGAATTCAATTCTGGATTTAACAGGAAGCCAATGAAGGGAAGCCAAAACAGGAAAAATATGCTCTCTCTTTCTAGTCCCTGTCAGTACCCTTGCTGCAGCATTTTGGATCAGCTGAAGACTTTTCAGCGAGTTTTTAGGACTTCCTGATAATAATGAATTACAGTAGTCCAGCCTGGAAGTAATAAATGCATGAACTAGTTTTTCAGCATCACTCTGAGACAGGATATTTCTAATTTTAGAGATGTTGCGCAAATGGAAGAAAGCAGTAGGGCTGTTCGATATAACGATATATATCGGATGACGATAGAAAAACGCTCTATCGTTTCATTTTACGCTATCGTTTATTTACTTGTGGTGTCGCAAAATAAACTGTTTACGGCAATATTTTTCATTATTTTGATGGTCACTGTAGTGGCTATATTAATTTCTAAAGTTCTCTCTTTCTCTTATATTTAATATAACCACACTACAGACGGACAAGCGCTTGTTTTTATGCGTTGTCGTTAGCAACAACGACGGTAAAACCACCTCGTGTCCGCTTGTTTATTTTCCACATAAACCTTTCACAATAAAGCTCAAGATCCTGTTGAGACTTTTCAAAATAAACTGAATCACATGAAAGATGCAGAGTATTTATGGATGACAAGCAAAAAAGAGCCGTCAGGTGCTAAAAAATAAACCTCAGACTCAAACATTAGAACAGGCTTTTCCCCGCAGCACGCTGTGTAATAAATACTCACAAAGAAAACGGCGGCAACCTATGTCTAAAAATGTATCGTTTCATGCATCAGTTAAAACACTCGACTCCAGGTACGCGACGCCCAGCTGGAAACACTTCACGCAAGTCGAGCTGCCCGACATTCACAGAATTTACAGAAAATGTTACATTTTTGTGATTTATATCGTTATCGGACGATAGATGTCTTAATATCGGGATATGAGATTTTGGTCATATCGCACAGCCCTAGAAAGCAGTCTTACATATTTGTTTAATATGTGCGTTGAAGGACATCTCCTGGTCAAAAATGACTCCAAAGTTCCTCACATTAGATTCTCTTGTGTGTCTTTGTCCTCTGCAAGTCTGTGTTTATATATTTGGTGTGAGTTCTTGTCTTTTTTTCCCCCTTCGTTTTTCATTCTGTTTCCCCCTGCTTGTCATGTTTATCCATGTTTCCCCAGTCTGTCATGTCTCTCTCTCCCTTGTGCTCCTTCATGTTCCCTCGCTCCCAGTTTGTCTGCCTCCCCTCCACTCCTGTGTCATGTTTCCTGTTTTATTGTGAAGGTATGGTGTTCCCCGTGTGTTTTCACTTCCCTCGTTATTCATCTGTGTGTTTATGAAATAAATTTATTTATTTCAGTGTTTCCCTTGGTCCTGTGTCATGATCTTCCTTTAGGTTTAGTTTAGGTTTCATTATCTTCCAGTTTAGTTGGTTTGTATTTCCTTTTCATTCCAGCAATAAAGCTGTGTATTTGTGTTAAGTCCTGCCTGATGAGTCTGCATTTAGGGCCAATCCTGCCTGCTCCACGCACAGTTTATGACACACATAGCCGCAATACACTTTATATCCCTGCAAACAAAATGTTTAATCCTTGTTACACAGTTTGTTTCCCAACTGAGGATTAACTTTGTATTTAGTTGATTTTATTTATAGATTTTTTTTCTATGTATAGCTGAAATTGTGTAATTCTGACAGTAAAGCCCGGGTTTTCTCTGTGTAATAGAAAAAATCAGCCTTCCTCTCACAAAGCAATGCAGTACAACAAATCTGCTTTACACTTTTGTTTCCAATGAGATCAAAATGAGTGTAAGCAAAGTTTATCTGATCGTTTTTGGTTTGTTTGTTTCTCTGGTGGCCTGGTTTCATGTACTTTATATTCCATTGCACTTCAAATGACCTTTAATCTAAATGTATATCATTTAGATGAATGTTGATGCCTAACTATGTTTCTTGAGCCTCCTCTGAGGAGACAAACTATGATCTATGATTCTTCTAACCCTAAACAGGTAGTTTTGGTGCCCAAGCCAACTGAATAGTTTTGGTGGCTACAGCTAACAGACACCTACTCACAATCAAACTGAATTAAATGAATATGAAAGTATTTCAGAAAATATGTGAACTGAGACATGGGTTTTATTGTGGTATTCTTTGTTTGTCTATCGATCTGTTTGTGCTTTTGCTTCTAGACTGATGAGTGTTTGATTTAGTATCAAAGTAGTTTGCTTTTCATTCAGTTCATTTGCAAAATAGACTTGAAGTCTGTTATCTCTGGCACACTTTCCATATTGTATCTGTAACTTTTTGTCTGTACGATGAGTTTGTTCTTATTTGTCTTTCTTTTGTAAGCTATTACCCTGATTTTGTTTTATGTAATTTGTAAATTGTTGACATGTTGACTAAATACAAAATTGTCATTTTAGAATTCAATCAATTTATATCCAACAGACAGAGAAAATGAAATGCTTCATGGAAGTGAGAAATGATTAGGGGAAAAAAATCAAAAGACGTTAAAACAGAAGCACAGTGGTTTACTGATACTCCTGATAAAAACTGACTGCATGTTTTATGCAGCTGAGTATGATACAACTCTATATTTAGCCAAATATTGCACCCTAAAATACATTTTCCATAATCTACATGAAATGCAGGTGAAATCAACCCTGTTCACACGCCTACAACATTGCACTGTAAGCACACTTGGTGGGCCTTACCATTTCAGAGTAGGCTTGTAATCCTCTGATTTCAGGAACTGACATAAGACATTGCCTATATGTTTCATAACTATATCTGAAGTAGACTACACTGCATCTTTTGATGCATTGTCAATCATCCAGTTAAGTACATTTCCAAAAGTCGACTCTGTTCATCTGGACGTAGCGTTTTATCACTCATCAAAGTGACTAGACTGCATACATTAAAATAAAATAACCAATGAAATTATGCTTTCTGACTCTTTTACACAAGATATAAGTTAGAGTATGTGGTGTCCTCTTTCTAAATGTATTTTAGATTTATGATTTTATAATAACAATAATAATAATAGTTATTATTATTATTATTATCATTGTTGTTCTTGTTTTTGTTGTTGTTATAATTAAGAGAATAATGCACAATTAATGAGATATTTGTTATTGCACGATATAGAAAGTAAACATAAAACTAATGCCAGTATCAGTGCTTGTGAAAAACAAACAAAGCCACAAGTGGAGTGCAAGATGCAAGCTGTAACTGGCTACTTCAGTGTTTCCCACACCCCAACAAGCCTGTTAACTCAGAATGCATATGTATGTGGGCATCAACAGGATATGAATCTAGTTCACAACAACTCATCTGATGCCTCTCGAAATGTAGCGGCCACCATTGTTGGAAACTGGAATTGGCTGGGCCACGCTCTGAATTGTGGGATATGGTGGGCCACGAAGGACACACCCGACTCATCCTTCAAATTCGGGGAAATGAAGGACGCATTTGTCAGCCGCATTTGAAGGAGTCATCGAATTGGGACAGCCTTCGTCGCCTGGCTGTGACGTAATCGGCCTTCAAATGCGGCCTCCGGAGGATGCAGCCTACGTTTTGGGACACAGCTACAGTACTAACCTCAAGTTGCCCTATGATGCATCCAGCAGAGTGTGAATGAGTATGAATGGTGAGCAAGGCATGGTGTATAAAGCGCTTTGAGTTTGTTTGTTTTTTTAAGAACATTTTAAGTAAATCTTCTTTCTTTTTTCTTTTTTTTTTTAAAAAAACCCAGCAAACTGGACTAGTGGAGAACAAAGTAATGTCAGGCCTAAAAAAAGACTTGTCTATACCAGATGAACAGTGAAGGTAGCATGTTCAACACTATTAGTCATAAGACTGGCCTCCAGAGTGTTGAAACAGAATGGGATCATCTTGACAGAGAAAGACAAGTTGAAAAATTACAAGAAATCTTGACTTTGTGCTGTTTTGTGTTGAAGAATCCCTTTCCCTTATATACTGTATGCTTGTTTCTGTATGTTTCCACATTTTAGTAAATCACCACACCTTTTTCCCATTTTCTTAGTAAAGAAAAGGAAATGAGCAGTAGCTCAAGAAAATATGTTTTTATTGCCTCTCTAAGAATGTCAGCTGCTCTGATACTTGGACTTGGCCACCTGTGGTAAATGTTGAGGAGTAAAATACTGATGCTAATGACAGTGTTGAACATGGCCTGAATTTAAAACAAACCTTACATCCTGTTACAAATTCTGTTTTCTGTAATGTATGCAGTTTCTGTCATTTGTCCTTCTTTTAGGCTTAGGAAATACACATTTGGGTGTATTTATAGTTAGTTGATAGCCTCAGCTGAGAACAGTATAATGACGCAGTCATATTAGACCTTGTGCATTTATTTCACAGAATGGAAACAAGGACATATTCACAAGACACATTCACCTCCAACTACAAGCTGAACACCCTTAGGTGACACATAAATCATCATAAAGATTTCCACTGTCTAACCAGCTCAAGTGAGTAGGGTTCAATTGTCATAAAATCATTGTTTTCAGCAATTGAGTAATGAAACAAGTTAATCTACTGAATTCAGTAATCGTCTTGCAGTTAGAATTAGCTCATCACTTGGAGATTATGTATCGGAATTTCAGGAGCAGGACCACGCCTCCAAACACGCTCCTTCCGGTTGTCATCTACATAGGTTCCCCCAGTTCTGCAAGCTGTTCATTCTCGTTTACGTGCCCCACCATCCCTCCCTCCTTGTTCTCAGTTCTTTAACTTCTTCATTTCTATTTAGTGCATGGGGATCTGCCAGGCCCGGGAGCCATCGCCAGTCCCCTTCGAGGGCTTCCCCAAACTGCAGCTCAATTCATGTCAAAGCATTCGCTTTTATCTACTAAAACGCTGTCAAACCTAAAATGAGGATGTGGGCCCAGCTAGTGAAATGCATTACAAGGGTTCTTCGGTTAGCCACAAGCCAGGCAGAGAGAAAGAAAGAAAATCCTTCAAGGACACCTGCATTGGCTGAAGGACTGTTGCTTAACTGGGTGACAGGACACTGTCTTAAGTTGAACACAGGATGCACACACACACGTACACATACGCATGTACACTGACACATGCTCCCCCCCGATGCTTGTCCCCCATCCGATGCAGACGGCGGATCAGCTGGACTGCACAGAGATGCCGCGAACCGATGCTGCTTTCTAAATTGGCTTACTCCAACCCTACTCACCCACCCCTGTTCCTTGTCATGTGTTTCCATGGTGTTACGATGTGAAGATTTATGTGCTTTTGTGCTGAAGAGTTTTTCTTTTCTGTTTTCATTCTCATCCCCTACCTCTAGCTCAGCCTAAACAGAGTTCTCTTTTTTCTCTTCCAATGCCGTATTGTGTTGTACATTTCATTGTTTCTCTTTACACTCCCTGTTCTGACCTGTCTCCCCAATGTGATGTTTGTGTAATGTATGTATGGTTAGCAGAGGTCCAATTTCGCTGCAGGCAACTGCAAGTGACAAATAAAGGCTTCATCAATCAATAAATCAATATGCAAGTCCTCATTACAGTACAGATTTGTTTCAGTGTGTGGTTCTTTAGTTTGTGGTTTATGTAGTTAATAATAATATTTATGTGACCATACCTTTCAGTTTCATGGTGTGAACATCTAACTACTGGATTACTTTTTGTGCCAGAGGCATGGTCCCTGGCTCAGCTGCAGGGGAGGAATGGTGCAGTGAGCTCAATAGGGCGGTGCCAGGGAGGCAGGTGAGAACACGGCTGGTGGCGTTTGGACTGATGACGGTCTTTTCTTCCCTTTTTAGTGAGGCGGGAGAAGAGAGAGGAGTGTTGTTGAAGCTCTGAGCATAATCTGTGTGTGTGGAGTACATTCTACACTTTTAAGAAAAAAAAACTAGTATGTTAATGAGGTACTTTTTTGAATAACAACCCCAACAATGGATGCAATAGTATTGTTTATTTCCAGTATCTTTTATAAAAGTATTCCCAGATACTACAGTGGGCAGATAGGCAAGATGCTATTTAACTTTGAATATAAAAACTAAAAAGTTACAAGAACATAAGCAGCAAATAAATTGTTGCCCATAAGACTTTTACTTAAAAAAATGTATATCTTTTTGCACAGCTACCAATCTGCCTTGTACGGAGCCCCGCAAGGGACATGGGAGAAAAAAAAAATGAAGATGAACTTTTGCGAGATGTCGCAAAATAGGCCGCATCCTCCGGAGGCCACCAGCTCGAAGCTGACAAGCCAGACGACGAAGGCTGTCCCAATTCGAAGGCTGCTCCAAATGCGTCCTTTGTGTCCCAACCTATCCCAAATTTAATAGCGCGGGCCCAGCCAACTCCAGTTTCCAACAATTGCGGCAGCAATATTACTTAGTTTTAATATTACGCTTTCTGGGTCACAAAATAAACTTTTAAGATCTTTTCAGGCGAGAATGTAGCTGTGTAAACTTCAAATATCTGCTCAGTTTATCAACACATCAAATATTTGCAAAAGTGCTCTCACGTTTTAGGAGACGTTTGTTACCCACCAGTTTGAAGCTGACTGGGTTGTTGAGACCCACAAGAGCCAGCGAGAATACTGCACTCCCAGCACATCGTGCCTCAACCACCCGGTCAGCTTCGAGCTAGCGGCCTCTGAAGCATGCTGCCTATTTTTGCAAGATCTCGCAAAAGTTCATCTGCAATTTTTTTCTCCCATGTCCCTTGTGGGGCTCCGTAGCCTTGCAATAAACATACACAGCATATATATTAACTACTCCACCTCCTTAATCAAAAACAGGAATCCTGGCAAAAAATCTTCATAAAGGTAATAAAAAGAGCCTCTCTCAGCAAACCAAAAAAAAAAAAGAAACAGAAGAAAAGAAAACAATCCCTCCTCATTGTAATTTTCTTTTTGGTCACAACTATACGCCAGAGGAATCTGCATTTTTCATGGGGACAGCCTTTTACTGGCCCTCTCTGATGCCAGAGTATATGGTGCACTCTGGTGACTCCTTCTTACTCTTCCATCTTGAAGATCTTCTTGAGGGGAAATCCAGAGCCACATAGTTTAGTCCTACTTCTTCACCCTCCTGTAAATTATCAACAGAAATGAACAAACATTTGAAAATATTTTTAAACACATAGGACACATAAACACAAACAACACAGAGAACAACACAAAGCCTTGTCTGTTTGTTTCTCTTCAAACGATAGGCTTATTTGACATGAGATGACTTCATGTTTCCGTGCAATGGTAACTGCAGGTGTTTCATATTTGCTAGTTACGATCATAAAAACACATATCTAAAGTAGACATATTACAGTAAAGTGTGACCTAACCAAAATGTCATCGTTCACTTTAAAGGACTTGTTGGTGGGATGTCAGATGTGATTCATTACTAGACTGTCATTTGACACCTCAGCTTCAGATCAAAAATATTTTTTTTACCTTTGCTGTCTGCACTTTCTTGTATCTCACAACATCCAACTGCTTCCTGTTTCTTTTACAGAATGTTTATCTGACTCGTTCTGTGTGTTTCAACCTTAAAAATTCAGTATTTAATTTGTCAATGATAGTACCTATCAAGTGCAGTGCCTATCCAATATTATGATCAAAGTCTAGTCCTATATTTCATTATTAGATAGATATTATATGGATATTTGGATAGCTATAGATGGTGTGTGTGTGTTTACCTCATTGCTCATTTGATCCCCAGATGATTTTTCCTGTTCAACATCAGTAAACACTTCTACTTTTCCTGTTCATTAAAGAAGATATTAGCAGTGAAAAAAAATTATTTTTCACCTTGTCAGGTCAGAATCCAGAATAAACTGTTTAAAGCTATAGTAATGCTGTACAGAGCCTCCATTTACTCTCACAGCAGCTTCAGTTATATACATGATGATAGAAGCACATTTTAGCACCTGCAAATTCAAACCATTAACCTCCTGTTTTACCACTTTGATTGATTAAAATCTGACTACTGGAACAGCTGCTTGAGTCTGGTGGAGTCATTTTTATGTTCATGAAATCCGTTTGAAACAACTTCTGTTTAACTATCTACAATTGTGACTTCATCTATTGAGTAACTATTTGAATTTTAGTAAAGTAGGAATAGTTTTTGTTTGTGTTCACTTATATACACTATTGTACTGGAAATGTTGATAATAGTTTTAGAAAAAGATGGCTTTATAGAAAACTTGCATGAACCACGAGGAATTAATTTAAAATTCAAATTTCTGGCAGTTGTGAAGTTTGACAGTTCACTCTACTGAGTAGAGCCGAACAGAAATATCACACAGAAAGTGCTGAAATATGTTGAAAATTCACTAATTTTGTTAAACATGACTGATTGCTTTAAAATAATCGTTGGCCCTTTTTCCAAAACTGAAGAAGTTAACTATCCTCTGCCAATCTGGTGTACAATCAACTTAACTGGCAAATGTATTTATACAGTAAAATACAATAAATTATAAAAATATTCAAAGATGCAAATTATCAATAAATACATCGTCAGACAGACTGAGCTTTTTTTCATTCATCTGAGAGAACAGTGCAGTGGATTTACTATAGTCATGACTTTCCCTTACATTCCCCCACAGGTAGGCTCATCAGGTTGCTTTCGCGGACTGCTGTTGTTAAATTCTTATCTTTTAGTTCAGCAGACTCCAACTTTGTCACATACTGCAACTGGTGATTGTAGTCTTTCTTTTGCTCTGGTGATGTTCTGTGAGCTGAAAGGCCTCTCTAATCAGAACCAATAAAATATTTCATGACTTTCATGGCTGTGGTGAGCACAATTTAAATTTGCATAAATTTTATTAATGCAAAAGTTCAAATAAATATCAATTTGATGATTTTAAAGTTATAATAGAGTTGTTTAAGAGCTTAATTTAAAGGTTGAACATATATATGGGACAAGTCATGAGCCACAATTGAGAATTATTTATTTAAAGTTTTGAGAAAAATAGCACTAAAAGGGTAGAAAAACAAATGCCCTGACTTAATTAAAAGTGTATATCATAATAAATAAAAACAACAAATTAAATGAAAAGCTCTGAGCTGTACAAATAACAATCAGGATAGAAAAGGACTTCGTCACTACTACTAGTTATAAATGTCATAAGAAACCTACAAGATAGTTTCTTGTATAAATAATGATTGATATTAGTATTAGCTTTTAATATTTTAACATGTTTTAATCTCATTGGTCATGCATTTTATTGACTTTTTAACTTTTGCCCTTTGGCTACACTATAAATACATAAATAAATAGCTAATGGAACCTTTTCACATATATCAACCACACCGGGTACGACTCCTGTCAGCTAAGAACTTCAAACTGAGGTTACAGTTCAGTAAATAGTAAATGGCCTGTATTTATATAGCGCTTTTTAATAGTCCCTAAGGACCCCAAAGCGCTTTACATATCCAGTCATCCACCCATTCACACACTGGTGATGGCAAGCTACATTGTAGCCACAGCCACCCTGGGGCGCACTGACAGAGGCGAGGTTGCCGGACACTGGCGCCACCGAGCCCTCTGACCACCACCAGTAGGCAACGGGTGAAGTGTCTTGCCCAAGGACACAACGACCGAGACTGTCCAAGCCGGGGCTCGAACCGGCAACCTTCCGATTACAAGGCGAACTCCCAACTCTTGAGCAACGAAAATAAGTCAGTTGCCTGGGAATTTTTCCAGCATTGTGTACATATATATACATATATATGTGTATAGATATATATATATATATATATATATATATATATATATCTATATATAGAGAGAGATATATATAGATATACATATACATATACATATATACGCACGCTACGTTATATTAAATGTGATTAACTTACCTTTGCAGTGCTCACGAGGTTGTTTTTTCTTTTTTCTTTCCTTTGTCTTTTTGGTGAGAATCAGTGCAAAATTCACAAACACAGAGCAGGCCAGCAGTACGCCAAGCACAGTAACGAGCGGGAACTCCTCTGGAATAAGAAAACATCACAGCAGACAATTAACATCCTAATTATGTAATGGCATAATAATGTACATATCTCACTGTGACCGCGGTCACAGTATTAAAGTTTCATATAAATAGTTTTCATTCACTGCATGAATTTTGAGTTTCAGAAGTAAGACGTTTTTTTAGAAAAAGCTAAAAACAAAAAACATTCAGGACTGCAGCCACTTCCAAGATGTGCAGTGTCTCAGTAATAAATTGTCATAAAAGTTAGTTCATACATTTATGATTTTTTATGCAGAGAGAAAGAACAAAAAGCAAAAGTAGCAGCTTCATTGTAAAGCTTACAATAAGTCTTGTAAGCTTTAAACTGCAAATCTTGTTTATAGATTTCCAACCACTGTGGACTGTGAGACATAAGAACATTATAACGTTTATATAAAGTATTTTGAGCTGTCAGCAGCTAATGATACATCATATTGCATATCAACACAATGATCACCTAATTATCTCACACATCTAACTCACATCAATTTTAGAGGGCTCAAACTACCATGCGAAGCCCTCTAGTATATATTCCTGGAAACCAAGACAGCAATAACAAGCAAAATAACTAAAGACGTAAATAAGACTTTACAAACATACTGGTCTCCACTTTAGCTCCTTCATCAAACAGGATTTGTCCACATGTTACCACAGTACAGTAGTACGTCCCACTATCAGATGTTTCACCATATGGACACTGATCTGTCTCAGTTTTGTTCTTGGAGTGGAGCGAACACTGCATAGTCACTGCATTACCCAGATGGACTGGCCCCACTTCTGGAGTTTGTTTCATGGTTACAAATGCATTTTGCGTTTTAGGATCTGTGGGAATCACATAGAGACAGAAAATAGCATGAACTATAATTGTTTGGGTTTAGCCACAGATATGATATAAACAATGAAATTAACATACCTTTCACTGCCAAAATTGTGCCATTTTTAAATGTCATACTGAATGATGATCCTGCTTGACAGAAGTACATTGCTTCATCTTTTTTGCTTACATTTCTTATGATAAGAGAAAGCACATTACCCATTTGTGTGGCACTGAATCTTGAGTTGTTAATTTGAAATAATATTTTGTCAAAACTTCCTTCAGCAACTGTTTGAACCATATATCCAAAATTCAGCTTATACCAGTAAAACAACCCTTGATCACTTCCAGAGAGCGCACATGTCAGTGTCACATTATCTCCGGGTTTAGCCACAGTTAAAGAGATCTGCTGAGGAGCCTCATTCATTTCAATCAAAGCTGAAGAAAAGAGACAAACAGTAATAGTTAGAACACAACAGAAAAAAACATTCAAAAAGTATATTCATCATGTAATGCCAAATATTACCAAACCTCATATATTTTGTTTTACATTGTTTACAACGATAAACTTACACAGTGTACTTAGAAGCATCAAAGAAACCAGTCTTCCAACCATTGTGGTAACTCAGCCTTCTCTTTCATAACTAATATCTTTCCACTCAAAGGAAGATTTAGTCATGAGCTGATTAAGGTTTACAAAGTGGAAATCACAGTGATTGGCTGAAGGACAAAACGCACTTCCTGTAAAGATTTGCAAACCATTTACATATATAGAAGCAAACATATTATTGCAAGCTGGTGACAGAACAAAAAAACACTGCTTTTGCTAACATAAGTTATGTTGTGTTACACGTTTGCTTTTTTGAGAATTGTAATGTAATTTCATAATTTTATTATACTCTACTTGATCTGCTAGTCTTTATCGACCTTTGAGCTTCAAATTGTTACATTTAATTGTTTTGTAAATGTAAATATTAAAAAAATTAGTGAAGTTAATTTAGGTCCTTGTCAGTCTGTTAAAAATAAAGGATGATAGACAAAGCTGACATGGATCACCTGTTAGCTCTACTTTTACAGAGTGATAATACAACTTTTAACAGTGGCTGAATACTTTCACAATTGCTTAAATAAGTGTGTTGTGATTTTGCCAGTGATAACGTAAACTTTGTTCTGAACTCTATTTTCTGTTTACACAAAAAATAGAGTTTAAAAACTAAAGGTTTTACCAACCGTTTGAAAAAAATGTAAGTGCCAAAAATTAATCTGACACTTTGAAACATGAATGACCAACAAACAGGTTTTTTTTTTTTTTTTCTTTGTCATGACATGATATTGTAGGCAGGTACTTACAGTAGAAGAAGATGCTTATTGAGTAATTCTCTGCGAGGTGAGAAATAATGAGGGAAAATATGAAAAGAGGCCACCACAGACGTACACCCATTGTTTTGATTAAAGCTGACTGCAGGAAGTGTATACTGTGTGCAGCTTAGTGTGCTACAAATCGATCCATCCATCAATTTTTTTAATTATCTGTTATTTATGTTATTTCTTTTTCAAGTTATTGTACCCTAAAAAATAAATCACATTTTCCATAACTTACATAACATTAAGTGAAACCAGCATTGCCACACACTTTATCTCCCTGCACACAAAATGTTAATTCCATGTTACATAATTTGTTTCATATCTGAGTAGATAAACCAAGATCATTTTCAACCATAACCAAGTTTTTCTGTTGCCTAAGCCAACAAAGTAGTTTTGGTTTCTACAACTACACCTTTACTGGCTGCACTGATACTGTGCTGCCAGTGTCGATGCACTGAATTAGTTTTCTGTTTATCAGAGCTTAGCAGACACCTATTCATAATCAAACATGCAATGAACTGAAAAATACTGAACAAGAGTCTTTATTGTGGTGTCCTGTCTGTCTGTTTGTCTGTCTGTTTTGTTGATGTGGTTTTTGTATAATTTGCAAACTGTTGACATGCTGATTAAATACAAAATCATATAAATCATTCACTTTACATTCAAAGGACAGGGAAGATGAAACTCTTCACAGAGGTGTGAAACGATGAAGGAAAAATTCAAAAGACATCAAAACAGAAGCACACTGGTTCACTGCATGCTGTATGCAGCCTAGTATTTGAAGAAAAAAATCCCCTGTTGCCCCTTCAGGCGGTTTGTCCTTCAAGCTCAGGTCCTCTACCAGAGGCCTGGGAGCTTGAGGGTCCTGCGCAGTATCTTAGCTGTTCCTAGTACTGCGCTCTTCTGGATAGAGATCTACAATGTTGTTGCTGGGATCTGCTGGAGCCACTGGCCTAGCTTGGGAGTCACTGCACCTAGTGCTCTGATTACCACTGAGACCACTGTTATCTTCACGCTCCACATCTTCTTGAGCTCTTCTCAGAGTCCTTGGTACTTCTCTTGGAAATGAGTCTAAATCTAAATATCAGGAAGTAGGAACATGAGAATCTGGAGGAGTCCCACTATGCGACAAAAACGGTTCAGGAAACACAATACAAAGTGCAAGATGTTGATCTGGCCTTCAAACTCAAGCATCCTGCATTGGAACAAACCCACACATAACCCAATAGACAACCCACAGAACCCAAAATGGTTGTTCATTCATTATTTAAATTATATAAAGAGATTTTATTGTAGTTTAGAAAGTTCTTATCAACCCTGTGGTGAATTACAGCTTCGTATATGATGTGCTCTGGATAACAGACTACTGGTTGTGTCTGAGCTGGTGCACATACTGTGGATAGGACATGAAGGGAAGCCACAAATGACTAGACATGGAGACATGTCAAGAACTTTTCTGCAGGTAAGCATGTGTGCAGTCAGTGGCAATCAGGTGCAATGGTATACTTGTATTAAAGTGTGGAAACCCCAGAAATATTGAAATCATTTTGTAAAAGTTATAATTATACAAACTGATCATTTTGTAAGTCAGTCATCCTGCCAACCACCTTATTTATAAAGCAATTTGAAAACTGCAAGTGCTGACCAAAGTGTTTAACGAGGACATAATAAAAATGAAAAAAGAAAATAAAGTAAAATATATTTTAGTATATTGATATGTAACACCGTTACTCACATGCCAAACCGGGAGGGGGGGAATAGGCAGTTACACATATACATGCTAACACCCTTACAGGGGAAATTCTGGGAGTACAAAACTTCTTGCACAGATAAAGGAAATCACTGAATCCTGGGGCTTATTCACTTATTGTTCCATGTGTTTTCTTTTTGTTTGTTTGTTTTTTCATTGCTTAATCAAGATTCTCCAAAACTTCTGAGACCTTATGTATGTTTATAGGTGGAAACACTGACCTTTACAAGCTAACAGTGACGAGGCAAATAGTTTGACTGAATCAGCAAAAGTCTTGTGCTTTTTCACTTTCCAGTATTGTGGTATGTCCCAGTATCAGTGCTTGTGAAAGAACAAGCAAAGCCACATGTAAGCCACATGCAAGATGCAAGCTATGGCTGGCTACTTTTCTGCTTTCAACGCCCTACCAACCCTGTTTGCTCAGAATGCATATGCATTTGGGCATCAACAGGACGTGTAACTAGTTCAAAACAAGCTGCCGCAGATTATTTTTAGCTGAAGCTGTCAATAGTTTTTAGACCTTCCTTCCTGAATGTGGCCTCATTTTGCTATGATTAATCTAGATTTGTACAAAAATAACCTTTAAAATATACAACTACAACTTTTAAAACATATATATATATATATATATATATATATATATATATATATGTGTCACTAGGTGTGAATGTGTGAGTGAATGTGGCGTGAATGGTTGTCTGTCCCTGTGTGTTGGCCCTCACGACAGACTGGCGACCTGTCCAGGGTGTACCCGCCTCTCGCCCTATGACAGCTGGGATAGGCTCCAGCACCCCCAGCGACCCTGGAAAGGATAAGCGGAAGCGAATGGATGGATATATATATATATATATATACATATATATATGTACTGGCAGCACAGTATCAGTATATATATATATATATATGTACACCCAGCTCGCCCCTGCGGGCGGTTTATCCTTCAAGCTCGGGTCCTCTACCAGAGGCCTGGGAGCTTGAGGGTCAGAGATCTCCGATGTTGTTCCCGGGATCTACTGGAGCCACTTGCCTAGCTTGGGAGTCACCGCACCTAGTGCTCCTATTAATGTAACCCCTTCCGCCAGGGTTACTTATGTAGTAGCATTCCAACAACGCCCTGTTTTCGTCTCTTGCCCACTGATGACTGACTTCTTGTTCCAAAGGCATGTAGTCTAACCACTACGCTATCCAGCTGCTATATATACATATATCTATATATCTATATAGATATATATATATACATACTGTATATATCTATATATATATATATATATATATAGATAGATAGATAGATAGATATATATACATACTGTATATATATATATATATATATATATATATATATAGATAGATAGATAGATAGATAGATAGATAGATAGATATATATACATACTGTATATATATATATATATATATATATATATATATATATATATATATATATATATATATATATATATATATATATATATATATATATATATATATATATATATAGATAGATAGATAGATAGATAGATAGATATGTTAGTTAATTAATAATCGAGCGGAATCTTTCATGATTCAGGAGGTTAAATATGTGATATTTACTTTTATTTGACGACAGACCTAACTTAGCCTTAATATCCACAAGATATTTGACTAGTGTGATAAGTGTGATAAGAAAAAAGACATGACAGGTGTTATAGACCAAGATGAATGTTTTTTGGCTTCTTATGAGGTGAGTGTGGGGGACTAAAAAAACAATGTACACACCCACCAACCACACATGTGGTTAAACTGTACAACCTTTGATTTTTACACCCAGTTTAACTTAAACCAAGTCAGAGTTTATAATTTAAACTTAACCGAAAGGTCCTTAGACTCTTGACTTGGCTAAGCAAAGTGCTTCTTTTTAAAGTAGAAGCTTTTAACCCAGATTATTGTGAGCAAATACCACAATGTGCAGGACGAAA
The DNA here is from genome assembly GCF_013358895.1 of Oreochromis aureus. Lineage (NCBI taxonomy): Eukaryota > Metazoa > Chordata > Actinopteri > Cichliformes > Cichlidae > Oreochromis > Oreochromis aureus. Next base: position 20,419,474 of record NC_052943.1, on the reverse strand, counting down.
CATGAATGATTCGAGCAGGCACGATCAATTATAGAAGGAAACCACACTGCTACAATGGAAATTCTCATAAAACAATTTTCATATCACAAGTGAAGCATATGCATACTATTTATGCAAACTGCTAGTGTCAAAACATGACTTGTGCTGTGGGAGGGGTTCAGCACGTTAGTTTCACACACCGAAACTAAAAATAAAAAGCAAATGAGAAAAAGATGCCCTCAGTGGATTCACACCTCATTCGGATCACACAAACTGCTGCTGGATATTTCTAATTTTAGAGATACTGCGCAAATGGAATAAAATAGTCTTGTATGTGCATTGAAGGACATATCCTGGTCAAAAATGACTCAAGGGTTCCTCACAGTGTTACTGGAGGCCAAGGTAATGCCATCCAGAGTAAGAATCCTGTTAGATATCATATTTCTAAGATTTTCAGGGCCGAGTACAATAACCTCAGTTTTATCTGAATTTAGAAGCAGAAAATTAGAGACCATCCAGGTCTTTATTAAGATATTCCTGCAGTTTAACTAATTGGTGGGTTTTATCTGGCTTCATGCATTGGGGTTTAGCAGGACAAGCATAGAGATGACTATGCATATCAGAGGCCAAAAGAAGATCATTTGTAACCTTCACTAAAGCTGTTTCTGTGCTGTGATAAGTTCTGAAACCTCAATAGAACTCTTTAAATAAACCATTCCTCTGCAGATAACTGCTTAGCTATTTTACAGCTACAGGGAGTGCAGAATTATTAGGCAAGTTGTATTTTTGAGGACTAATTTTATTATTGAACAACAATGAACCCAAAAAAACTCATCAATATCAAAGCTGAATGTTTTTGGAAGTAGTTTTTAGTTTGTTTTTAGTTTTAGCTATTTTAGGGGATATCTGTGTGTGCAGGTGACTATTACTGTGCATAATTATTAGGCAACTTAACAAAAACAAATATATACCCATTTCAATTATTTATTTTTACCAGTGAAACCAATATAACATCTCCACATTCACAAATATACATTTCTGACATTCAAAACAAAACAAAAACAAATCAGCGACCAATATAGCCACCTTTCTTTGCAAGGACACTCAAAAGCCTGCCATCTATGGATTCTGTCACTGTTTTGATCTGTTCACCATCAACATTCGTGCAGCAGCAACCACAGCCTCCCAGACACTGTTCAGAGAGGTGTACTGTTTTCCCTCCTTGTAAATCTCACATTTGATGATGGACCACAGGTTCTCAATGGGGTTCAGATCAGGTGAACAAGGAGGCCATGTCATTAGTTTTTCTTCTTTTATACCCTTTCTTGCCAGCCACGCTGTGGAGTACTTGGACGGCGTGTGATGGAGCATTGTCCTGCATAAAAATCATGTTTTTCTTGAAGGATGCAGACTTCTTCCTGTACCACTGCTTGAAGAAGGTGTCTTCCAGAAACTGGCAGTAGGACTGGGAGTTGAGCTTGACTCCATCCTCAACCCGAAAAGGCCCCACAAGCTCATCTTTGATGATACCAGCCCAAACCAGTACTCCACCTCCACCTTGCTGGCGTCTGAGTCGGACTGGAGCTCTCTGCCCTTTACCAATCCAGCCACGGGCCCATCCATCTGGCCCATCAAGACTCACTCTCATTTCATCAGTCCATAAAACCTTAGAAAAAATCAGTCTTGAGATATTTCTTGGCCCAGTCTTGACGTTTCAGCTTGTGTGTCTTGTTCAGTGGTGGTCGTCTTTCAGCCTTTCTTACCTTGGCCATGTCTCTGAGTATTGCACACCTTGTGCTTTTGGGCACTCCAGTGATGTTGCAGCTCTGAAATATGGCCAAACTGGTGGCAAGTGGCATCTTGGCAGCTGCACGCTTGACTTTTCTCAGTTCATGGGCAGTTATTTTGCGCCTTGGTTTTTCCACACGCTTCTTGCGACCCTGTTGACTATTTTGAATGAAACGCTTGATTGTTCGATGATCACGCTTCAGAAGCTTTGCAATTTTAAGACTGCTGCATCCCTCTGCAAGATATCTCACTATTTTTGACTTTTCTGAGCCTGTCAAGTCCTTCTTTTGACCCATTTTGCCAAAGGAAAGGAAGTTGCCTAATAATTATGCACACCTGATATAGGGTGTTGATGTCATTAGACCACACCCTTCTCATTACAGAGATGCACATCACCTAATATGCTTAATTGGTAATAGGCTTTCGAGCCTAGACAGCTTGGAGTAAGACAACATGCATGAAGAGGATGATGTGGACAAAATACTCATTTGCCTAATAATTCTGCACTCCCTGTACATAGATATAATTCTGATCATTTGTCAGTACAAATCTATATTTTTATAATATTTCTGACTGTCTGAGTCAAAACTGAATCGGGACCTTGTGAATCAGAATCAAATCAGTTATGGAAATCAGTGACGATACCCAGCCCTAACGGAACAGCTGAGACGCATTTTCTCATAACACCACGTGTCTGTGGCTTTCAAACCCTAAAGCGCACACGTCTTACTGAAAGCACTTTAACTAATCCTGAATAGAATCCTGCTCCTAACATAAAAAGTTAAAAAGCCCCATCTTATTTCCCCATGCACTTTGATATGAGATATTACACAATATGGTGTCTTGTAGTTTTTTTCAAGGTTAACTTTGACCTTTGACCTTTTTTATGTAAATATTTTGTATTTATGTGACCATGCCATTCAGTTTCAAGGTGTAAATAAGTAATATACTGCATTATGCTGAAGAAAAAATAACAAGTAATGTGTAATGCATTACTTTTTTGAATAATAAACCCAGTGCTAGGTACAATCAATATTGTTTATTTCTATTATTTTTTATGAAAGTATTTCCACATACTACAGTGAGCAGATAAGCAAGATACTATTTAGCTTTAAGTATAAAAAGCAAAAAAGTAAGACGTTACAAGAACATAAAGCATAAAAGCTACCAGTCTGCCATGCCATAAACATACACTGCATATATATTAAAAACTCTACCTATTTAATCATTATAGAATACATAAACAAGAATCCTGGGAAAAAAATCTTCATAAAGGCAATTAAAATAATTTTTCTTACAGCAAAAAACAAAACAAAAAAAACCCCACTGCATTTTTCACAGGGACAGCTTTTTACTGGCCCTCTCTGATGCTAGAGTATATGATGCACTCTGGTGACTCCTTACTCTTCCATCTTGAAGATTTTCTTGAGGGGAAATCCAGAGCCACGTAGTTTAATTCTACTTCTTCACCCTCCTGTAAATTATTAAGCAAAATTAACAAACATTTGAAAACATTTTTAAACACTCGGAACACATAAACACAAAAAACACAGAGAACAATGCACAGCCATTGTTTGTTTGTTTGTTTGTTTGTTTGTTTTGCCCTTAGACAACAATCTTGTTTGACATGACTTCATGTTTCCATGCAAAGGTAACTGCAGCTGTTTTATAACCATTCTCTAGTTACGATCATGAAAACGCATATCTAAAGTAGAGATATTACACTAAAGTAAACATGTCATTGTTTACTTTAAAGGACTTCTAGGTTTGGATGTCAGATGTGATTGATTACTAGACCATCATTTGACACCTACTTTTCAGATAATACCTAGTTTTTGTATCTTTTTTTCTGCACTTTCTTGTATTTCACAACATCAAACTGCTTCCTATTTCTTTTACAAAAAATTTAGCTTCCTCGTTCTGTGCGTTTCAACCTATCCAATATTGTGATCAAAGTCAAGTCATGCATTTCATTATAGATAGATGGCTATAGATGTGTGTGTGTGTGTGTGTGTGTGTGTGTGTGTGTGTGTGTGTGTGTGTGTGTACCTCATTGCTTATTTGGTTCGCAGGTGATCTTTCTTGTCCAACATCCCTAAAGACTGTTACTTTTCCTATTCATAGAAAGAAGACATTAACAATGTAAAAAAAAAAAAGATGATTTGTTTTAAGTGCTTGTCACGTCAAAATCAAGAACCATTTGTTTGAACATTTCCCCAATGCCAATTTTTGTTTTTGTTTATTTCTATACAGAATTGTGGTGAAAATGCTAGCAATAGTTTTAGAAAAAGAAAATTAGTTCAGAAAACTTCCATGAACTGCTAGGAATTAATCTGAAATTTAAATTTCTGGCAGTGGTGAAGTTTGACAATTCACCCCACAGAGTAGAGCTGAAGAGAAACATCACACAGAAAGGGCTAAAATATGCTTTAAATCCACAAATTGTGTTTAACATGACTGATTGGTTTAAAATATCATTTGTCGGGGGGGGGGCTTCCAGTATGGCGGCGAGCTGAGCGGACATGCGTTAACCTGCTCTGCTACCCTGTTGGCAAAATCCTGCTAAAATATTGTACTTGAGTAGGTGAATCACCCCTATTTCGACAAATAAACTTAGGGTTATGCCGGTGTGACAGAAGAAAGTCAGTCAAGGGCGGAACAAATCTCTCCAAGCTAAATTGTCGGACTTCACGAAGTCGAGGGCTAGCAAGCACTCATCAGCTAGCAGTGAGGCCATGGACTCCAGCGAGGCTAACGCTAGCGGGACTCCAGAGGTTAATGCGCCGGACAGAAGCAAGGATATGGCGGCGGGAGAGTCCTGCCCCACGTCGGCCATGATCCTGACCGCTATCAACAACATGAAAACAGAGTTTTCCACCAGGTTTGACGGCATATTGTCTGCTATATTGAGAGTGTGAGGAAAGACATTACTGACTGCGTAGAGCGCGTCACAGAAGCAGAAACTAGGATTTCAACAACTGAGGATAACATCGCCTCCCTCCAAACAAAAGTACAAGTCCTTGAAAATAAAAATAAAGATTTGGAGGACAAACTGCTGGACCTGGAGACAAGATCAAGGCGCTCCAATTTGAGGATGGTCAACCTACCGGAGGGAGTGGAGGGCGAGGACGCCTGTGCCTTTCTGGAGAGTTGGCTGCCGGATGCACTGGAGTTGCCGCAGGGGCATACAAAACTAACAGTGGAGAGGGCTCACAGAGTTGGGCCGAGAAACCACAACAATCCTGCACCCCGTACGCTGATAATGAAATTTCTCAGCTTCAAAGATAAAGAATTGGTGACGAGAGTGGCTAAATCTAAAAGAGAAGTACGATACAAGAACCAGACGGTGAGGTTTTACCAGGACGTGGCGGCAGGTGTCCACAAGAAACAGAAGGAGTTCGACGAGGCGAGGCGCCAACTCTGCACAATGGGACTCTGGTATGGCATCATTCCCCCAGCCCGGCTGATAGTGACATATAAGGAACGGTCCCTCATCTTTAATAACCACGTTGAGGCGGAGGGCTTCATCCAACGGATCAAGTCAAAAGAGGGATCAGACTGATGGTTAGGATACGATCTAAGTTTACAAAGCATAAGGTAACATTTGACCTGAGAATAAGAGCAGGATCAAGCCCAGCCGGCTCGGGTAGATCAAGCTGTAAGGTTAAATGTATGCTTGTGCCTAATAGCGCGTATTACACTGAATTTTCTATTAGTTAAAGTCATGTTACACTCTCTTCTGGGCTTAGTGCAGGATTAAAGCTCTACCCATATCTGTCTTCTAATTTAAAAAATAAGTAAATAAATAAAATACAAAAAGATTAAGAAGCCGAACGTATTTCTGCAACAAATGCAAATTGGTCAACTACAACTAAGTGGGGCTCAATCAAACCAGCAGACCACTTCTGATTAGTTTTGCTTAGAATTCTTGATTTGAAATGTGAAACGTGATTTCACCTATGGCAAAGAGGGGTGTTTATAAATGGATAAGAATTTAATATCTAACCTTGGTGGCATAGGAGGGTATGGTTAATGTTATAGTTAACAGTTGGATTGTTCGGTTTTACTAGTTCAGCTATACGGTGTCATCCTTGGGTGGGACTGTTAATTGCTACCTGGAAGCTTTAAATATCTGGGGAAGGAAATGCAGGTTAAAAGGCCTGGATATGGGTGACGGTGAGGGTATTTGGGTAGTTTCTGTTGTTAGTAATAGTATTTATGTTAGCTTTCTGTCTTTTTCTTTTTGTAATTTTTTTGACATATATTTTCACTTGTTTGGGGAATATAACTACACAACCTACAAGAAATGTCTAGTGAGATAAAAATCAAAATCACACCATGGAACTGCAGAGGGTTACGAAATCTGAAGAAAGTTAAACAAGTCATGAACAGAATAAAATTTTTGCAGTCTAACATTGTATTTCTTCAGGAAACACATCTGATGCATAATGAGGACTTGAAAATTAAGAGGAGGTGGAGAGGCAAGGTCTTGTCTGCATCGTTTAACTCTCAAGCGAGAGGGGTCACCATTTTGGTGCACGAATCCATACCACTCCAGGTAAACAAAGTCACCAAAGATAAATTTGGACGTTACCTTGTCATTCAAGGGAACTTACTAAATGAACAAATTATCTTGGCGAACATCTACGCTCCTAATACAGACGACCCTATCTTTTTTCAAAACTTATTCCTTATGTTGTCCTCTTTTCCTGGTAAATGTGAGGTGGCAGGCGATTTTAACTGTGTACTAGATGCGGTGAAAGATAGGAGCTCGGGAACCGAAGAGTCACACACCCGTAGTAGGGTAACTATACAGCACTTTATGAAGGAATTGAACTTAATAGATATCTGGAGGGAAGAAAATCCGGACGTTCTAAAGTTCTCATGTTATTCTGGTGCACACAGGTCATATTCAAGAATTGACTTCTTTTTAATATCTGCAGAGTTGAGACATAAAATCAAGGAATGCTCGTATGAGGCGATTCTAATCTCAGATCATGCTCCTAATTCATTGGTATATCAGGACTCAAAGCTTGTGAAAGATGCTAGGATTTGGCGTTGCAAACAAAAATGGTTGGCAGACCCTGGTTTTGTCTCGCTTTTGGAAGAACAAATTAGCCTCTATTTTGAAATGAATAAAACAGAAACTTCTGCAAGCATAAGATGGGAGGCTTTTAAGGCTTTTATTAGGGGCCAAATAATTAGCATCACTAGCTCTAAAGCAAGATTGACTCTCCAAAAGGCAAAACAGTTAGAGACAAAAATTAATGAATTAGAAAATGAATACTATCAAACAAGGTCCCCTGAAATACATCAAAATTTATTGCTGCTTCGGGCCCAATACAGTGAACTTTCTGCCTCAAAAGCTTTGGCCAGTCTGCTGTGACTTAAACAGTCCTTCTACGATCAGGGTGAAAAACCTGGGAAAGTTCTTGTGCGGCATCTCAAGCAGCTCCAGAGTGAAAGGGTTATTATCTCACTGCAAAATGAGCTAGGAGAAATTATTGTGGATCCAGCAGATATAAATGAATCCTTCAGGAAATATTATGAAGATCTTTACAGTTCAGAAATATCCAATGACCACTCGGAACTAAAAATGTTTTTAGATAAGATAAATATACCCAATATACCAGAAGACCTTAGGGCTATTTTGGAGAAAGATATCTCTGTCGAGGAATTATCTGCTGCAATCGATAGTATTAAATCGGGGAAAACCCCCGGACCCGATGGTCTCCCAATTGAAATTTATAAAAAAAATTTAAATATAAACTGTTGACTCCAATTTTAGAAATGTTTACAGAATCCTTTCAAAAGGGCACCTTACCACAGTCCTTGAGAGGAGCACTAGTTACTCTGCTCCCAAAGGCTGGCAAACCACACGATAAATGTGAAAACTGGAGACCCATCAGTCTGCTTAATGCGGATTTGAAAATACTTTGTAAAATCTTAGCCAAGAGAATCGAAGAAATACTACCTGAAATAATTGGGAGGGATCAGAATGGATTCATTCGGGGCAGACAAGGATTCCACCATGTCCGAAGGATTCTGAACATTCTTTATGACCAAAAAGGGGCTCGGGACACTGCTTTACTGTCACTTGATGCTGAAAAAGCATTCGACAGAGTGGAATGGCCCTATTTGTTTGAGACTCTGGTGCACTTTGGTCTGGGAGAGAATTTTTGTATTTGGGTAAGGTTACTTTATAAGGAATCATATGCACAGATCCTGACTAACAATAATATCTCAAAAACCATAAAAATAAATCGAGGGTGTAGGCAAGGGGACCCTTTGTCCCCACTGTTGTTCATTATAGCAATCGAGCCTTTGGCTATTGCAGTGAGATCCCACGATAGTATTTCTGGTATAACAATAGGACAGACAGAACATCGCTTAGCCTTGTATGCAGATGATTTAATTATTTTTCTTAAAAATCTTAACAAATCCATCCCGGCTCTGCTAGAACTGATTAAGAAGTTTGGTAAAATTTCTGGTTACAAGATCAATATGTCTAAAACATCCATTATGTTAATAAACCAATTAGATAGGGAAAACCCAACCTCTGTTGTTACTCAATTTAAGGTTGTTAATAGCTTTACCTATTTGGGCATCCAAATTGTTCCTTTGCTTTAGGATATCATAGAAATCAACTATAATTCAGTTATGCAAGATGTCTCAAACTCTCTGGATAGATGGACTGCTCTACCAATGTCATTAATGGGGAAAATAAATACTCTCAAAATGAATATACTCCCTAAACTGCTGTACTTATTTCAAAACTTGCCTCTGCCACCACCAAGCAATTTATTTTCTCAACTGAGGACACTCTTCATCAAGTTTTTATGGAAGAATAGACGCCCCAGGTTGCTCTCTATTGTATCTGCCTTACGATAGAGGAGGGCTTAAATGCCCAAACCCACTATGGTACTACTGGGCAGCGCAGCTGAGAACACTAATGTTTTACTATTCAGAAGAGAATGTGCCACTGTGGAGAGAGATGGAAGGGTATGCGCTGAATTTGCCATTTCCCATTTACCTATATTCGGCTAATCTTAAGAAACTCAAAAGAAACACCAAGAATCCCATGGTCAAAAGTATGATTGCGGTGTGGCATCAAGTTAAGACTCACCTCAATGTAGTTAATTCACTCTCAGTATTCAGCCCGATATGGGGAAATGATCATTTCCCCCCAGGACGGGGTGAAGGGGATTTAAATATGGGCTGAAAGGGGGTTACAAAAACAGGAGATCTTTACAATCCGGATAATAAACATTTACTGTCCTTTGATGAAATGGTTGTAAAGCATGACATAGCCCGCAGCCAGTTCTTTAGATATTTACAGCTGAGAGATTTTATTAGAACACAGCAAAACCAGTCCTTGTCCATTCCTGGCCTATCAACACTTGAAGAAATGATGTTGAAAGATTGCCAGGGAAGGGGCTTGATTTCCAAAATCTATAATGAACTGGTGGCCGCCTCTACAGAAACGTCCGTAAAGAAGCTTGAATGCTGGAGAGAAGACTTACAGGAGAATATCTCCCTTGAAGAGTGGGAGAGGGCTTGCGCCAGGGCACAATCACAAACAGTGAACACTCGTTTAAATCTCTTGCAGTACAACTGGTTAATGCGTACATATATGACTCCAGTCAAACTTAATGCTTTCTACAGTACCATCCCGAATGTTTGTGTAAAATGTGACGAGGAAAAGGGCACACTTCTCCATTGTTTGTGGCAGTGTCCTGAAATTAGGAAATTCTGGGAAGAAGTGAAACAATGTACTGAAGAAATATTAGAAATAAAACTGCATTTAGAACCAAAACTTTTTTTGCTGGGCATCTATCCAGCTAACTGTAATATAACAAGGAAACAGCAGCCCTATGTCTAAAAATAAGCGATGATGGCTAGGAGAGTGATTGCCATTACTTGGAAAGAGGTAGATAGACCGAGAAGAAGTAAATGGATTTCAGAGTTAACATCTACCCTGCCCTTGGAAAAGATCACCTACGCAATCAGGGGTAAGCAGCGATGCTTTGATAGCATCTGGGGCCCCTTCAAAAACTTCCTTGCTAATAAAGACTTGCCCCACTTGGTGGAAATTTTTGGGGAGGATTCATAGGTGGCCCTCTGCAGTCCATTTGGGAATATGTTTATTGCTTGACATTAAACAACTACTTTCTAGTTTACATTTAACATATACCTGTGAGGGTGCATAATTTACGGGAGATGCACACAGTTATTCCCCCCTTTTCCTTTTTTATTTTTTATTTTTTCCTTGTTTGTTTGTTTTGCTTTTGTGTGTTGTTTTTGTTGTTTTGTCGTTGATGGGTTTTTTTCTCATCCTCTCCTACATGGTGTTATGTGTATAAAGGCAGTATGTGTAGCTTGTAGTTTCTGTAAGTTTAGCTACTTGTTTTGTTACGCTTCATAGATGTGTACACTGCTATGTTCAAAATAAATAAAGACACTGTTGGAAAAAAAAATATCATTTGTCTTTTTTTTCCTGCAGCCACTTATGCAGAGAAGCCCAGACCTCCCTCTCCCCAGCCACTTCTCCAGTTTGTCCTTGGGAACGACACGTCCTGGATCTGCCCCGGGGCCTCATCCCAGTGCGACATGCCCGAACTACCTCAACTGGCTCCATTCAATGTGGAGAAGCAGTGGTTCTACTCTGAGCCCCTCCCGAATGGCCAAACTTCTCACCCCATCTCTAAGGAAGAGGCCAGCAATCCTTCGGGGGAAACTCATTTCCACCCCTTGCATTCACAATCTCGTTCTTTCGGTCACTACCCACAGCTCGTGACCATAGGTGAGAGTAAGGACGTAGATCGACCGGTAAATTGAGAGCTTTGCTTTTACATTCAGTTCTCTCTTCACCATAATGGACCGTTACAGTGTCCGCATCACTGCAGCCGTAGCACCAATCCGTCTGTTGATCCCTTCTCCCATCACTCGTGAACAAGACCCCGAGATCCTTAAACTCCTCCACTTGGGGCAGGAACTCATCCATGATCCGGAGTTGGCACTCCACCCTGTTCTGGCTGAGGACCATGACCTGAAATTCGGAGGTGCTGATTCTCATTCCGACCTCTTCACACTTGGTTCCTAACCGTTCCATCATCCGCAAAAAGCAGAGATGAGATTCTGAGACCACCCAAGTTAAAGCCTTCCACCACTTGGCTATGCCTAGCAGTTCTTTACGTAAAAATTACAAACCTGCTGACGAAGGACAGCCCTGTCAGAGTCCATCACCCACCAGAAATGAGTCTGACTTTTGCCAGTTATCCGGACCAAGCTCTTGAAACGGTTGTATAAGGATCAAATGGTGATCAAATTGGCTCAGATGAGGACTACCCCAGGAAAGAAAGACCAACAGTACGCGAATCAGGCCTTTATGGTCAAATAGCTGCTAAGAAACCACTTCTAAGGAAAGGCGACAAGCAGAAGAGATTTGTTTGGGCCAAGAAACACAAGGAATGGACATTAGACAAGTGGAGATCTGTGCTTTGGTCTGATGAGTTCAAATTTGAGATCTTTGGTTCCACGCCATGTCTTTGTGCAACGCAGAAAAGATGAACGGATGGTCTTTACATGCATGGTTGCCACTGTGAAGCATCGAGGAGAAGGTGTGATGGTGTGGGGGTGCTTTGCTGGTGATACTGTTGGGGCTTTGTTCAAAATTGAAAGCACACCAATCCAGCATGGCTACCACAGCATTCTAGAGCGACATGCAATCCCATCTGGTTTGCGTTGTTAGACATCATTAATTTTTTAACAGGACAATGACCCGAAACACACCTTCAGGCTGTGTAAGTGCTATTTGACCAAGAAGGAGAGTGATGGCCTGGCCTCCACAGTCACCTGACATAAACCCAATCAAGATGGTTTGGGATGAGATGGACTGCAGAATGAAGGCAAAAGGGCCAACAAGTGCTCAGCATCTCTGAGAACTCCTTCAAGACTGTTGGAGAACCATTTCAGGTGACTTCCTCATGAAGCTCATCGAGAGAATGCCAAGAGTGTACGAAGCAGTAATCAAAGCAAAGGGTGGCTTTTTTGAATCTAAAATATAAAACATGTTTTGAGTTATTTCACATTATATTTTTGTTTACTACATAATTCCATATGTGTTGATTTATTTATGGTTTTGATGCCTTCAGTGAGAATCTACAATGTAAATAGTCATAAAATAAATAAGAACTATTAAATGAGAAGGTGTGTCCAAACCTTCGACTGGTAGTGTATATAATGTGTTTCTCATGCTGATTTTCTTCTCTCCTAGACAACAAATTTGTTTATGTGGGTATAGTTTTTTTTTTATAAGTACATAAAAATGTATTTCTAAATAATTTTCTTTTATGAACTGAAATGAAGAAAAAGCTCTAACCGGTACCAGGATAGAAGGCAACATCACCATTACCCCTAGTTAGCTATCATTCAAGACACCAATTTTACTATAATTTAAGATATTCATTTTATATGTTTGGCATTAGTATTAGCTTTTAATGTTTTACCTTGTTATTGTTAGTGCATTTAATTCATTTATTAACTTTTGTTTTTTGGGCACATGAGAGCACATGAATAAATCACTAATGCAACATCTGTAAGTAATATCAGCCATACTGGGTACCACTCCTGTCAGCTAAGAACAGGAAACTGACATTACAGCTCAGTAAATAGCAAAATAAATAAATTGCTGGGGAATGTTTCCAGCATTAAGTGTTAATATATATTAAATATCTTTGTGAAATAAATATATCTTCAAGTGTATGTATATATAGTTATATATTATATTGTGAATAATTTACCTTTGCCATGTTCACAAGGTTTTTTCTTTCTGGTGAAAACCAGTGCAAAATTCACAAGCACGGAGCAGGTCAGCAGTGCCCCGAGCACAGTAATGACCGGGAATTCTAGAATGAGAAAACATTGCAGCAGACAGTTAACATCTCTGCATTTAAGAAGCAAAAGCCAAAAACAAAAGCATTTAGGACTGCAACTACTTTATTGAATTTCCTAGTTATGTGGTACTTCAGTGATAAATTATCATAAGTTAAATTGGATGTTTATCTTTTTTTATGCATCCAGCAATAGCTTACATATCACAAGTTCAATGGTAATTTTAAAAAACTGCAGTTAATGACAAAATGGTTGCATACAATATTATTCTCTGCAACCTCAAATGCACTTTTCATTCTTTACACACAAGAATTAATTAAGATTAACGGGTTGGCAAGCTATGTTAACTTTAAAGTGAGATTGTCATGAACCTGACTATATAACCTTGGAAACATAAGCTGTATAAATAACCCACTCAGTATCAGGCTATCTTATGTTAAAGTATTTTGAGCTGTTAGCACTTCTAGTCGATCTAACTCAAATTAGTTTTAGAGGCCTGAGAATATCTCTTGCTTATTCACACACAAACTCACAGGAATTAGAAATTATAAATAAAGATTTTAATGATACTTTAAATACATACCTATCTCCACTTTAGTTTCTTTACCAAACAGGATCTCTCCACATGTGTCCACCGCACAGTAGTCCAGCCCAGCATCAGGTAAATTTGTTATAGTATTGGACAGAGTGTAGTCACATCTCCCATCCTCTTTTTTTTTTATACTGCCATGGTAAATGATACCTGGATAGGATTCTGATGCACCTTTAAACCAGTGCACTTTGTCTTCATCTGGGGACTGATGTTTGTCATTTTTGTTCTTAGAGAGGAGCGAACACTGTAGAGTCTTTGTTTCACTCAGCTGGACTGAATTCACATCTGGAGTTTGTTTCACAGTGATAGATTTTTGCTGGGTTTTAGGATCTGTGTGATTCACATAAAGACATTTATTGGTATTAATTGTAATTGTTTGGGTTTAGACACCATTATGACATAAACGATAAAATGAATATGTTTTACCATTTACTGCCAAAATTGTGCCATTAATAAAGCTAACACTGAATGATGATCCTGCTTGACAGAAGTATGTTGCTTCATCTTCTTTGCTTACATTTCTTATGGTAAGAGAACGCACATTACCCACTTTTGTGGCACTGAATCTTGAGTTGTTAAACTGTTGTGAAATTTGCCCAAAACTTCCTTTAGCAACTGTTTGAACCATATATCCAAAATTCAGCTTAAACCAGTAAAACAACCTTGGATCACTTCCAAAGATTGCACATGTCAGAGTCACATTATCTCCAAGTTTAGCCACAGTTAAAGAGATCTGCTGAGGAACCTCGTTTATTTCAGTCACAGCTAAAGAAAAGAGACAAACAGTAACAGTTAGAACACAAGAGAAAAACTTTTTAAAAAGAGGTATAATCATCATGTAATGTAAAATATTACAAAGCCTCATATATTTTGTTTTATAATTTTTAAATTGATACATCTGACAGTGCAGAAGAAATAAACTCACACAATGTACTTAGAAGAATCAAAGAAACCAGCCTTCCGATCATTGTGGTACCTCAGCCTTCTCTTGCACAACTGATGTCTTCCCACTCAAAGGAAGATTTTGTGACAAGCTGATCAAGGTTTACACAGTCGACACTGTAGCGATTGGCTGAAGCACAGACAATGCACTTCCTGTAAAATTTAGCAAACCATTTACAGTGAATCTAGGCGCTAATCATCACTTTTTATCACTTCTAATGATGATTCTGCACGATCAAAAACATAATATCAGTATGGAAATACAGGTAGAAAATTACACATAAATATGACTGAAATTTGCATTTGAAAACAAATGTTGTCCGTTTGTAATGTCCAATTTGTCATTTTAAGCATGTGATGCTAAATATGCTTTATATTTAGCACAACTCAAAAAAGAAAAGGTCAAATAGTTATTAGCTGTAGTTGTCATTATTAATCTTGTATCATTAAAGTAAACCAATAATTAACTCATATCATTATAGAAACCTGTTTTTAAAAACTAAAACCTGGTGTTAGAACAAAGAACATTTCTCAGCACAGTGCTTTTTCTAACATAAATTTACTAAAATAATTATGTTGTTATGTGTTGCTCAGGTACATTTCATTTCAAATTGTAATGCAATTCCCCAATTGGATTACACTTGATCTGCTAGTTTCCATCTACCTTTTAGCTTCCAATTATTGTATCCAATTATTGCATTTGATTGTCTTGTAAATTTAATTATGAAAAGAGAAAATTAGTGAAGTTAAAATTAATCATACACAAGAATGACAGGGATCACCTGTTAGCTGTACTTTTACAGAGTGAAAAAAAAAAACATTTGTGAGTGGTCTGAATACTTCACAACTGCTAAAAGAAGCATGTTGTGATTTTGCTAGCAATAAAAGAACACTTTAATCTATTTTCTGTTTACACTGGCCATCTTCTAGTCAAATGCCATCAACTCGGCCCTGAAAATCTTAGAAATATGGTATCTAAGCAGATTCTTACTCTGGATGGCATTACCTTGGCCTCCAGTAATGCTGTGAGGAACCTTGGAGTCATTTGTGACCAGGACATGTCCTTTAATGCACATATTAAACAAATATGTAAGACTGCTTTCTTCCATTTGCGCAACATCTCTAAAATTAGAAATATCCTGTCTCAGAGTGACACTGAAAAACTAGTTCATGCATTTATTACTTCCAGGCTGGACTACTGTAATTCTTTATTATCAGGATGTCCTAAAAACTCGCTGAAAAGCCTTCAGCTGATCCAAAATGCTGCAGCAAGAGTACTGACAGGGACTAGAAAGAGAGAGCATATTTCTCCTGTTTTGGCTTCCCTTCATTGGCTTCCTGTTAAATCCAGAATTGAATTCAAAATCCTGCTCCTCACATACAAGGTCTTAAATAATCAGGCCCCATCTTATCTTAATGACCTTGTAGTACCATATCACCCTATTAGAGCACTTCGCTCCCACACTGCAGGCCTACTTGTTGTTCCTAGAGTATTTAAAAGTAGAATGGGAGGAGAGCCTTCAGTTTTCAGGCCCCTCTTCTGTGGAACCAGCTTCCAGTTTGGATTCGGAGACAGACACCATCTCTACTTTCAAGATTAGGGTTAAAACTTTCCTTTTGCTAAAGCATATAGTTAGGGCTGGACCAGGTGACCCTGAATCCTCCCTTAGTTATGCTGCAATAGACGTGAGGCTGCCGGGATTCCCATGATGCATTGAGTTTTTCCTTTCCAGTCACCTTTCTCACTCACTATGTGTTAATAGACCTCTCTGCATCGAATCATATCTGTTATTAACCTCTGTCTCTCTTCCACAGCATGTCTTTATCCTGTTTTCCTTCTTTCACCCCAACCGGTCGCAGCAGATGGCCGCCCCTCCCTGAGCCTGGTTCTGCGGAGGTTTCTTCCTGTTAAAGGGAGTTTTCCTTCCCACTGTCGCCAAAGTGCTTGCTCATAGGGGTCATATGATTGTTGGGTTTTTCTCTGTATTTATTATTGTGCAATCTATTGTACAATATAAAGCATATGAGGCGACATTTGTTGTGATTTGGCGCTATATAAATAAAATTGAATTGAATTGAATTGAACTAGACTCAAATCAAAGTCAGTGTTGTTTAAAACCAAAAGATCTAAGCGGTAAAATTTTGCCTCACTCTCAAATATCAATGACCAACAATGACCATGTTTTTTTTTGTTTGTTTGTTTTTTCGTGACATTGAAGCCAAGTACTTACAGCAGAAGAAGAGGCAGTTTTTTGACTAATTCTCTGTGAGGTGAGAAATAATGAAGGAAAATATGAAAAGAGGTCACAACAGACCTGCTACTGATTGTTTTGATAAAAACTGACTGCAGGAAGTGTATGCTGTGTGCAGCTTAGTGTCCTACAAATCAGATTTTTTTTAATTAGTCCTATATATTTCGCAAGTTATTGACCCTAAAATGCAAATCACAATTTCCACAAGTTATAGGACATGCAAATGAAACCAGCCCCATTCACATTGTCATGGTCCTGGCTCATTTGACCCAGTGTTTTGTGTTCTTGTATTTCCATGTTATTTTGTATTATGGTTTTTGGTTAAGTTCATTTAGTTAGTCTTGAGTTTTTTCCAAACCAAGTTCCTTCCAAGCCAAAGAGTAGAAAATATGATGACACATATGCTGCCTTTGACTTCACCTGCACAACAGCGGTGCCAAGTAGGGGTGGGTTTCAATAATTGATTTTCCGATTGATTTATTAAATATAAATGTATTTTGCCAGAAACACTAGGGTCTCAGTTTAAAACTCAAAAAACTATTTCAACAGCCAGCTAAAACAGTAATTGAGAGCAGGTAAATGAATTCCACACAAAGGCGTAATCACGAAGCGCGGACCCGACACATCAGAAGCTGTAAGATGTTGGCTTTCTCACCCGACGGCACGTACACAGACACGCCGTCGGGGCTGAAAGCCGACATCTAACAGCTTCTGATGCTGCAGATTTTGTCGCTCTCCAACCAAAATTCAGCAGCAAAAGAAGAAAAGAAAACTACGCTTTACATTTGATAAACATCGTCATTAAGTCACTCTTACTTTTGCTGTTTTGCTTCCATCACGATAAAATCACAGTTACTACACATCTATTTCTCTCACTCAGGGTACTTTAAGAACAGTTTCCCATTTCAAATCTCTGTTTTTTGCATTATTCACTTGCTTATTACCAGTGTTGGGTAAGTTACTTTAAATTAGTAACTTAGTTACATTACTAGTTACTTCTCTAAAAAAGTAACTCAGTTACTTCAAGTTACTCGTTACTTTCAGAGTAACTAGTTACTAGGGAAAGTAACTTTGGTTTTACTCAGAATTCTCTTGTTAATGTGTTGCTTCCGTAACTGGATACCCAGCCAGACTGCCAGTCTTCTAGCTTGCTTACTTGCCACACGTGCACTGTGCCACCTACCAATAGAAAGAAAAAAATAATGTGCACATTTCCACGAGAAAATCCGCCTGGACCGTCGTTGACCGCCGCCATGATTCTAGCCTGCTTTTTTACATCCAACACAAAAACTGCAGTCGTGGTGCTTTTGATTGTACTCAGAACTTGGAAATTCTGCCTTCTGAATAGGAAGATGTAGGTAACACCAGACTGCAGATGAGCTGCATACAGGGCTGGACTGGGACAAAACAATCGTCCCGGGCATTTTGACTAGAGACCGGCCCACCATTATAGGAAAAATCATAAAGCCTTTGAATGAAAATAAACACTGTTGTGACAGTGATGTACACTGTTCTGATGGTATATATGTATCAATCTATCAATTGTTTGTTGTAAGACTCAGATAATTATTTTTTTAAAAGCTAGACATTTTAAATGAGAATAATAAAGAAAACTATTTCCTTGTGCCCCCATTTCCCTGTTAATGCCCTACCTGGCCCCCTGGCAACACTTTGCTAGACCCGCCCCTGCACAGTTACCAGCTGTCAGCTACGTAGAAAAGGATCCTGGTGTTATTTGTCTCTCAGAAACAGTTCATAACTTCCCTTCAACTCATCCATGTCACCTAACAGGTAAACCTGTTTCTCCATCACCTGTTCAGCTCTGATGATTCAGTAAGGACATCTCCTGGTTTCATCTGCATGTTTCCCTCTCACCAGATAACCAAACCGATATCATGACCAGCAGCTTTACAGCTGTGGCTCCAGCAAACATCAGCTGATACTAGAAATTAATATTAAATAAATTCTAACAACAGCTGATCAAGCTTAAACGTGCTGCTGTTGTTTAACGCCACATCCGCTGGTTTCCTCTTTCTGGCGCAAAGTGGGCGATAAACGAACAAGAGAGAAAAGCCGATCAGCTGATCATTGATCAGTTTCATGATTGAAGTAGAAACAGGAGAGGAGAGAATGAGAGAAGAAGAGGCAGCTGTGCAGCTTCAGCTTTGTGTCTTTTTCATTGTAGCTGAAGTCCGGGACAAACTGTGTTCCTTTTCACCTCAGTACGAAACGCGAAATATTTTCTCTGAATATGAGATGATTCTGTTTTTTAGGGGACGGTTGGCAACTCTAATAATTAACTGTATGAACAAAATAAAGTTCAACATCAGTAACATAGCACCCACCCAGCTGTATAGAAACCCCGTCATGCTAGCTAGCACGCAGTACGAAAATGTCAGCATACCGAAAATAAACTCCACCTAAACTTGGTTTATATCTGACTCAGATAGACTGCAGGTCATAACTTCTTACCTGAAGTTCAGTTCACCTGACACGCGGACCGGCGGCCGCTTTGGGTCTCTCCTCTTGCCTCCCTTTTCCTTCATCCACCTGCTGGCTTCCACCACTTGTTAATGTTATTGAATCTGTGGAAGCTCCGCGATATCCACCACCGCAGTAACGAGTAACGAGCCTATCTAAATCCCAGTAACGAGTAACGCGTTCCTGGTTTTGGCATAATAACTAGTTACCGTGCTCGTTACCACAATAATAACGTAGTTACTGTAACGCGTTACTTAATAACGCGTTAGTCCCAACACTGCTTATTACGCACGAGTCTACTGTTGTGTTCAGGGCTGTCGGCCGCTGTTTTTTGTTGTTGTTGTTTTTTGTTTTTTTTGTTTTTCACTTTAATGACCTCCGACAAGAAAGTCTAATTTCTGCTGTTCAATACTGAAGAAATGTAAACTTATTAAAATTTTGCCAAATTGCAAAATGCTTAGCTGTGTCTCTAGTAAAACCTCTGTAACTTTGCCCCGCTTAATTTCAGCAGCATCAGGCAATGTTCATATGTTGATTCATGGTTTTCTTCAGTTTTTGATCTACTGCAGAATATTTTAAGGTTATCTGCTATAAAAAGCCAGGCCAGGAGTGTTCTGTGTTTTATCCTCAGTAACTTTGACACAAAGGCATCTGCTGTGTTGCTCACACCTCTGATGAAGTCTCACAAGTGTCAGTACTGATAAATGATCAGAATTGTAAGATTTCTGACTGAGTCAAATTTGAATCGAATCCAATCAGAATCCAATCGATTATAGAAATCAGTGACGATACCCAGCCCAAGTGCCAAGGTAGGTATCCCCGACAGAATTTGTTTCCCATGCATCTGGAGCAGTGCCTGGGCTGTCCAGATCACGGACAAACAGTATCCCACAGTTGTTTATGTTTTTAAACCCATTTTGCACAGAGAGGCATTTTTTGAAAAATGTATTGATAACTATCCAAGTTTCCCCAGTCTGTAATGTCTCTCTTGCGTTCTCTCTTTCTGTCTCAACAGAGTAGTTTTGGTGGCTACAACTAACAGACACCTACTCACAATCAAACTGAATGAAATAAATATGAAAGTAATATTTTTTCAATATTTCTGAAAATATGTGAACTGAAACATATTTTTTATTGTGGTGTTCTTTGAAACTGGGGGGACATTCTGCCCTTGGCAAACTGCCTGGCTGCAGAAATGCACGTTTTATTTCTTTTGTTACCCCCAAACCACAGTGAAGTGTCTGGTGACTCTGGGCAGTGCTTGGTGACACAGACAGAGTTCTTAGGAGTGCTTGGTGACACTGCGCCATTTGTCCACAAGTCTGTCCTCCCTGAACTGGAGGAGGAGACTGAGAGGGTGCTCCTGGTGAACTGGAAACTTCCGGAGACCCTGAACCTTGGAGTGATTTGGTTACCCCTTCTAACACCTTCCTTCTCTTTGGAAGAGAGGGGTGACACAGAATGTTGCGGGTGTGCAAGGCTGACTGCTTCTTTTTCCCCTCTCCAGGGTGTGACGGCTTGTTCTTTGCAGCAGCTGCTGCAAAGGAATGCTTGCCCTAAGGTCTTTGGTTCTCTACCTTGGCCTGGTGGGCACCCTGCTGGCCTCCTGCTCCTCTCTGCATTCTGACCCCACTCTGTCTCCCTCTCACAGCTGCTGCTGTTGCGGCAAAGCCAGCTCTTGGCACCTGCTGGGGCTGAGAGTTAGGTTTTCTGGGTAAGCAAGAGTTTGAATGCTTCTCCCTCCTGCTTTCTGCGGGTGCTTGTTTCTCTCATTCTCTCCAGGGCTGGGCCAAAGAGACCCTTGGTTGGGTCATAGGCTGCATCCATTACCTCAGCCTTCTGAGCATCACCTAGGCCTGACAGGTTTAGCCACAAGGCTCTCTCACCCGAGACTGCAAGGCCCATAACGCGGCCACACCCTTGGACTGCTCCCCTGGAGGAGCGAAGAATGAGATCATTAACCACGCAGATTTCATCCCAGAGGGCTGGGTTCGGGGAACCCGAGTCAAGCTCACGGCCCATGTCTTCCAGAATTTCTGCCTGATATGCTGATAGCAGTTTGACTGCATTAAGCAAGCATACTGACTGTGCAGCATATTTGTACATCCTTTGATAGATAGATCGCCTCACGGCGTCTATCTTGTTGGGCAAAGAAACACTAGAAGAAGCTGAGATTGCCCTGCGGTTAGGGTGAAGGTGATACGCCACTGAAGGCTCCACTGCTGGGGGTTCGGTCATAGGATGCCTAGCTTGGCAGCAGCCCGTTTGCAGACCTCGTACAAATTACTGTCCACCGGGGGTGCAACTTCAGCCCCACTCGGTGGCCTGGACTGCTGGGGAGGAAAGGTAGAGTCATCCTCCTGTTCCTCATCCATGTCCTCCATGTCGAGGAGGTCGGAGTCGGCATCGCCCTCCGCGTCCTCGCCACATCATGTCCGCCCAGCTTGTGGAGGCTCGCGGATGATGGATATCGCTCGTAGCAGTAGCGGCCGACAGGCAGGGGTCCTGACTGTTCATTACTGCTACTCTCAGCCTCCTTTCCAGGACTTTCTCTGGCATCAAAGCACAGTGTGGGCATCCCTGAGGGTCCGCCAGTGAAGCCTGAGCATGCTTGGCACCCATACAGACGATGCACATTGGATGAGGGTCCCTGCCCGAGATGGTGGCACCGCATAATGCGGGGCACGGGCGGGATGCAGCCTCTTTGGCCTTCGGCTCCAACCTTTTGGCGGGAGTAGGAGCCGTCGACATGGTTAGCGGAAAGGGGTGAGACTAGGCTACACCAGGCTCGTCTCGACACGTTAGCCCGTAAGTAGCTAGGACTAGCGGCGGGTGTTAAATCCGAGCTAGTCACAGCGGGAGTCAGCTCATCGTGACACGTTAGCTGCACTCCTCTAGCCAATATTGTTAGCAACTTAATGCTAAATGAGCCCTAGGTCGACTAACAAGCTAATGCTAGTGAGACGCTAATGTGGTTCGTGGCCTGCTAACAAGTTAATGCTAGCCGGACACTGAACGAATAGCTCGCCGTAATGCGTTAGCCCGAGTTACACAACGTCGGCTACCTCACTAACTAAAACCAGGAACCGCTGGGACAGCTCGCCTGACGCGGTTGCTGTTCCACAGTGCAACTCTAAGTACACTTCTTTCGAAGGACTTACTCAGCACGATCCAAACTGGAACCGGAAAAACTGCGTTCGGCGACGTACTCCTAAACGGGACGCCTGAGAACTGTTAAGCAGCTAATCAAGTTAGCCTGGATGCGCTGAGGGAGCTCAAAGTAGTTTCTCACGGGAAGAAAGCGAGAATGAGTTAGGAGGAGCTGGTCAGCCGTGTTAGTATGAGGGGGCGGAGCCCTGAGCACGGCTCGACAGGTCTGTCAGAGACAGATGTGGTGTCATTGGAGCTTCCGTAGTTGGTCACGCCGAGGCGATTCCCATAGTGAAACACCGAGCGAAGTTAGAAAAAGAACTGAAGCTGTTTTTACCTGTAATGCTGGAATAACCTATTGAATCACATGATCAGTGTTTACAATCTGTTTACTGGGGTTTAAACTCTCCTCTGTGCTTCTGCTTTGAGCAGCACGTTGTGCTTCTGCCTGTTTAAATAAAGTTTTGCTGCTTGCTTTCTTATGCTGGAGTTTGAATTCAGAGATCAGGAACTTAGAAAACTGATAACTGATGGACAGCAGGGCAATAAGGGGAAGTGGAGACAGGTGGGAGAACAAGACACAGGTGAACTAAATCACAGCAAACAAGACGAGGGAAACAAAAGCAAAGCACGAGGACGACAACTCACCAAAATAAAGCAGGAAATGTGAAAACTGAAACAGACACATGAATAAAGTTAATACGAGAGACTTGACCCGAGAGGGAGAAACACTGAGAGAGGAATAAACTCTAAAGTAGCAGCGAACTAGGAACAAACCAAATATACATGAAACCGTCTGAAACCTGGATTCAAAGAGATTTTTTAAATAAAGACGAGAAAGTCAGGACACATCGAGGCAGCTGAGTTTTATATTGTTCTGCCCTTTTCCTCATTGGAAACGATTTCAGTGGCTGAAATAAATGAATTAACAGCCACAGAGGAGGCAGCTTTGTTGTGTGTTTGGTTACAGAGTCACTAAGAAACACACACAATCCCCAGGCCTGGGTTACCATGGAGACAGTCAAACTTTCATTCACGTCCTGTTTCCACTGTTAGTCTGACTTCACTGGTTGGTCCCAGAGTATCAGAGACTCGTCCTCAGACAGACGCACACAGGTGAGTCAGCACAGGTATTATAACCCTGCTGGTTTCTGATCTGATGAAACATCGTCTCATTATTATTACTGAGTCTTGTTTTTATTTGGGAGCTTTATTAACACCAGATTTATCTTCATTTTATCTGTGGTCTTATGATAGATGATGGCAGCACAGTTTCACAGAAAGATGATACCATCAGTCAAATGTAAGAAAAAAGGAAATTATTGAAATGAAATGTTTATATTAAACATTAAAAAGAAAAAAGCTTTTGTGTAAAATCTCTTCTTATTTAAAAACTACCAGCTTTCATTGGTAGCAGGTGAGAAACACGTGGCTGTGTGAATAAAGGAGTTCAGCACATGTGCATCAGAGCACACAGCAGGAGTAACCTGGACATCTGTGAAGGTTATTAATGCACAACTATAGCTGCAGGTTTAAGAGCAGCGCATGCTGCAGTCAGAACTGTTACCCAATGAAAAGATCTGCAGCTTTATGAAGCAGCTGAAAGATCAAACAGTCCAACATTTACAAAGTGCTGTTAGAGGTCCAGCTGAAGCAGTACAGATGTGCTGCTGTCCCACATTCAGTCAAAATGAATGAGCTGCATATTTTTAAAATGAGATTACTGAGAATATTTGAATTGTGACCCAGATGGCAGATCCAGGCTCTCAGCCTCCAGCTGAAACTTCCAGTCCTCCCCCAGCCAGAAGCTCTGACGCTGGGCTGAGAGACTTTGATCCTTCCCTGGATCCAGAAATCCAGGAGGGAGAAGGAGAACAGGACCTCCTTCCTGATCTGGAGAGGCCTGAGGGAAAGAAAGCTGGAGCAGACAGAGCTTTGAACAAACCTCCTGAGCTTCACCTCCACAAAGGTGCAGACACTGATGCACAGATTCACATGTGACACCTGGCAGCGTCCAGCTTGTGCTGCTGACATTATCTCCACTCTGATACAAGCCTCATTCACTCGCTCACACACATTCATACAATCACCTTTTCCTCACAGTCACACACATGAATGTAATGAGGGGAACTCGGGTTCACTGTCATTCCTCAGGATCCTTTGATATGCAGCCTGGAGGCTCTGTGGATGAAACCACCGACTGTCTGAACCACTCTGCAGTGTTCATGATGGACTTCATCCTGATTAACACTACAATACTTGTTACAGGCCTTTTATATGTAATAATATTCTTTTCCGTTAAAGCTCTGAACATTCTCACTCTTTCTTGACCAGGTGTGACAGGTGAAGGACACCGGCGAATAGGAGGACAGAACCTGAGAGCCATTAGTCACATGACTTCAGCTGCTGCCGCCTCACCAACCACTGGCCCCTCGGTGAGTCTAGAGTTACAGCAGTGACCACAGGAAGTGCACACGTGTGATCTAAAGCTACATGTGGGCCTGTGACAATCAGTCTTCTCACTGTGGTCGACGGGTTTGTGAGTCCCTGTGATGCTGGGAGTGTCCAGGACAGTCGCTCCTGATCAGGTCTCTCATGGAAAGCTGGAAATTCCTGGAAAATTCCTCCACCAACGAGAACTGGGAACATAACTGCAGAGTGACAGAGGTGCTCAGCAACCCTGCTGTTATATGGGAACATAACCAGAATAGTCGGCAACCACTTGAGTTAAGTTAGCCAAAGAGATGCAACTCAGACTGACTTCATCAGGTTGGCAACGTGTCTGCATCGATAAATTCCAGTTATTCACAAATCAGAGAATAATTACAGTCATTCAGAGTCAGATTGTGATTGTTTGGAGGATGTAATCGTTCCCTTCAGGGAGCGTGTTGGACGTTCAGTGTCCGGGTGATTAGCTGGCTGATGCAACTACTTAGAATCAGTTTGTGAATGTGAAGAAAATCAGTGCAGTCACTGGACAAACTCTGATTCTTCCTAGTTTCACTCTTGTTTCAGTCCAATGTGACTGAGGTGGTAAAAGATGATGGGAGGAGGTGATCTGACTTTTAGCCACACAGCTGTCTGCTAGAGAAAAAGCCTTTGTGCACAACTTTCTTAAAGGCAAACGGCACCATGTTCACTGCAGCTGCAGCAAATGCAGCACAGAGTGAAAGTTGGACTGAGAATGTTGTGACTGTTTCACGAGAAAGAGCAGGAAAACAACCATCACACACCCAGACACAGTGCTGGGATTAGACTTTAGAGCCAAATGTAGGACAAAAGCTTTAATATGAAAGAGGAAAACCCAACAACAGCCAGAGCATGAAGCTCAAAACTGTACCAATCACCAAG
Source organism: Oreochromis aureus (assembly GCF_013358895.1). Classification (NCBI taxonomy): domain Eukaryota; kingdom Metazoa; phylum Chordata; class Actinopteri; order Cichliformes; family Cichlidae; genus Oreochromis; species Oreochromis aureus. The sequence continues at coordinate 20,394,046 of NC_052943.1, read as the reverse complement.
AAAGCTGACAGGCCTGTGACACGTCAGAGACGCCGTTCAAATCATAAAGAAGTTGGTTTATTGACAACATGTAAAAAACCTAAATAATCAAGTCAACCTTCAGTTTAGAGCAAGTAGACCAATCAGGCACAGCAACAGCTCTAGAATAAGCAACAGTTTTATGCATTACAAACAACCTTTCATATACACACATACATATGACTCATATGCTGTTTAAAAAGGGCTCAAAGACCCAACAGATTACACAAAGTATAAAAATACTTTCATTCAGACAACAGTCAGCTGTGCATGAGACAGAGAGCCGACTACAGTTAGTTACATGGACTCACTTTGTTTCAGACACGACACAAAGTAACACAAAGCCACAAAGAGCAGGAACATCAAAAAGGAGGCAGAGCAGCAGCAACTCTCCATGAGCTGTGAGGCTAACAGCCACCCACACTTCCTGTGATGCACAATGAAAACAACATTAACCTGAAAGATGATAACAACAGAAATAAGTCTAAGCTAACGTTACACAGCGCTCACACAGCACTGACTGTACAGGCCTCACCTGCCTGCATCCACAACACCTGATTCTACTGGACACAAACCAGTTAATGATATCTGAGCAATCCAGGGAAGGCTTCCAGGAATGTGAGGATCCACAGACAGCTCTACAACAGAATCAGTCAGCAACAATGTTACTAATCACTAACTGTTTCATCCTCTTATACTCAATCAAAAAGTGCTGTGTTCACATTTGTTTCTGCTGAAATCTAGAGACTGAAAATGCGTCTTTTTAAAGCTTGAATAAACTGACTGAACTTCTCACGAGTCCAACCGTGAGGAACACTTCCCCCCATGACACATCACAGGAGAACGTGGCGACTCAGTGGAGGGGGGACAGTAGCTCAGTTTAGGCAGTCACACTCAGAATCGATGCCTCCAGTCAGGGTCAAACGTGGTCCTCAGAAACCTGCAGATGTTTGGCTTTCACTGGTCTCTGCGTCTGTAGACTGAGCTGATGTTTCTCCAGGTGTCTGGTAAAAGGACGATGCTGCTGTCCAATGAGGCGAGGAGAGAAGTAGCCAAACAGGCGAGAGCCGTGAAGGAGGAAACGGCGGGCAGCTCTGGATGCCCGACATAAATACCTGATGAGCAGGCTGGCAGACGCCGGCAGCCTGGAGGAGGCGGCGGTGGAAGACGCCATCGTCTCTGATGACAGAGTAAGTTCAGAGACGTGATCCTTCCTCAGAGTTGAACCTTTGAGTCATTAATGTCTGATTCTTCCAGTTCAGTCTGATCCATGAATTCTTTGCTGCAAACGGATCCAAGAAGCTGATTTTCTTCTATCAGGATGTCAAACAGGTAACTTTGATCACATTTAAATGACACATGAAGGTCTAACCGCTCTTCATGATCTGCTGTTTGTTGCACCGTACTTTGTATTCATATCTTTTAATATCTGCCTTTCTCCCAGAGTCTGTCCTCCCGTCAGTCTTCCTCTGTGGACGCATCAAACTCAGCTGTGGCTCAGAGGAAACTCTTCCTCACTACAGGGAACTCTGAGGTTGGCTTTGACTTTTCTTTAAGTTAATGTGAGTCTAATGTGAGAATAAGAAATAAATGTTGATATGAGTGGAAGGTTCTGCTGATAAAATAGCAACGAGGAGATTATTGAACAGAGAGGCAGACAGTTGGTTTCAGTAATGCCAGTTTATTAGAAACGAGGACTGTGGGGCTGCTGGAAGTAAGGACGGCCGTTCTCTGGATAAACCTGACAGCTGAGGTGGAGAGCAGGATTTATCCACAGACGGCTTCTTCCAAGCAAATGTCCTGAACACACCTGAGCTGAGTGTTACACAGAAACTGTCTTAAAGCACGAGCCTGGATCAGACTGGAGGACTCAGAGCTCAGGTGTGTGATGTCACCTTAATCCACCTCTCGGGGGTTTTTGTGTTCTGATGTATCTGATTTCTCTTTAAGCTCCAAACAATCCTGAGCCTACGATTCATCATTGTCCTGTTCAGAGATGATGAGCCTGAGCGTGTTTGTGTTTCCATGGATCAAACTGTGCTGCTTTGTTTGGTTAACAAGGTGATTAAAGTCTCTGAGCAAACACTGGATGACTGACAGCTGCAGGCTGAACATCAGGAGGTCGAGAGGCCGAAGTCTGAGGAGCTCAAAGCTCCACAAACACTTATTCACAGAGAAAAGGACTACAAACATGGTGGAGCAGCAATCTAAACATGAGCTAAAGGCTACATGCTAATAACATTTCCCCTGGATGTGGTTTTAACAGGAACATGAATGATGAAGTATTTAAAGTCAGTTCCAGCCTGAGTCTGTGCCGTGTTGGCAGCTCTGATATGCAGAAATTTTCAAACATGGGACAGGAATAAAAACACGCCTGTGACGTCAGAGTTTATGAATGATGACAAACTGTTTGTTTTTAGAAACTTTGTTGATGCTTAAAATGATCAGGAAATAAAAGCTGAATAGATCCACGTCAAACAGGAGAAGCTTTCCAGTTTGCATCAGCTGGGAAACTCGCTCATACCCAGTGTTGGGCAAGTTACTTTCAAATAGTCATTAAAAATTAATTATAGTTGCTAATTACTTATTCAAAAAAGTAACTTAGTTAGTAACTGAGTGACAAGGTTCTAGATGTAATTAATTACTTGAAAAGTAACTATTGTGTTACTTTAAAAAATACCCTCTGGGCTCCAGGGTCTAAGTCTAACTCCTTTTGTCATGGTCCGGGGTCATGTCATGGTCCGGGGTCATGTCATGGTCCTGGGTCATGACATGGTCCTGGGTCATGACATGGTCCTGGGTCATGACATGGTCCGGGGTCATGTCATGGTCCGGGGTCATGTCATGGTCCAGGGTTGCTGAGCCGGCGTTTTGTTTCCTTTTGATTTCATCTTGTGTTTGGTGTTTATTCTGATTTTGAATTCGTTCTTAGGGTTTGGTTCTTATGTTTAGTGCTTCCGTGTTTTATCAGCCCTGCCTGTGTCTGTGTGTTTCCTGTTTTACTTTGAAGGTTTGTGTCTCGTCTTGTGCTTCAGCTGTGCTCCCCTCCTGTGTGTCATTCCCTCATTACCTCGTGTGTATTTATAGTGTGTGTCTGCCTGTGTTCCTTGTTGCGTTACCTGCATTACTCTGTGTGTCTCCACGTCTCTCTGTGTTTCCCTGCTGCCCTCATGTTTTCTGCTTTGTCTGTTAGTTTTTGCAGTTTAGCTTTATGTTCGCTTCTTCACCTTTGTTATTTTCACTGTAAATAAATCTCCACTCGCATCTCCACCGCCGTCTGCATCTTGGGTCCTCATTCATTCCACCACACGACTGCTGCCCCAGCCGTGACAACTGTTGATGTTTCCTCCACATTTACCTTTAAGAACTATTAATTTTGCCTTGTTTGGTCTCATTGTTTTCAGCACAACCTCACGTGTCTGAATCTACACTCATGTTTTCATTTTGACAAACTGTGTTAACACAATTGATCTAAAATCAGACAAAAAACATAAACTCCGAATCGAAAAAGTTACATTTTTTACTGTAACAAGTCAACCACAAACATGTTTAATGAATCATTTTCATAACTTATATAAATTTGAAAATTATACACACAAGTTTTGCAAAAAACAAAGTTATTTGCAGCCATTTACCTTTTACCCTTTTTTTTAATAACCATTAAACTATTTCCAGAACAATCAGCTGTTCTGCATTCAATAAGATGACACATAAATTATTTGTGCCACTCCAAAATAATAATTAGTGTCCAGTATAAAGGAAACATCACAGCCTGATACCTGTGAACTCTGACAGCAGCTCAGCAGCTCATAAGCACAGAGGTCTCGCTGCTGTCCTTAGACAGTAAACATGAAACTATTGAGGAACAAACACGCGTATATCTTGTTTATCATGACTCTGGTTTTACGTTTCCTATCAACACAATTTATAAACTGGTATATGTCACCTTGTTGCTTTGTCTTTAAGTGGTCATGTGATTGACCACGACTCCTTTATTCTTCCTCAGTCAAACAGCAGCACTCATGCGATTGTTTTGCCCCTTGAGCTCCAGCTGTTGTGCCAAAAAGTGATCGTCTGTCTGCGGGAGCGCGCAGCTGCTTAAAGCTGTAGCGTCCAGATTACTTACAGCTACTTCCTGCAGCTGATACAAGATGCTGTAAGCTGAACACAGCTTCAACCGTCTGTTTGTTGAAAAATAGTAACGCGACCTCCCCACATTTTCTTGTTAGTAACTGTAACGGCGTTGTAACGATAGGAATAGTAATTAGATTACTCGTTACTGAAAAAAGTAGCGCCGTTACTCCCATCACTGGTAATGAGCAGCCTGCAGAGCTCTCCAACCACCCCGTCTTTAAAGTCCATGAAAGGTTTTCCTTTGCATGGTGAACTTTGGTGACAGAGTGCAGAGGAAGTGCTCTGTCTGCGTCACGTTAAAGGATCTGACCTCCATCACGTTCTGTGTTTCCAGCCTTTACTGGGGAAATGTCTGTTCTTCCTGAGAACCACTGAGAAGGCCATAACCACCGCGAACGTGCAGCAGGTCAGTAACTGGTCTGGGTCACCTCCTCACCTGCAAATTTAACAAACTGCACAGACCTCATTGGTTGACTGTGACATGGATGCAGCCAATCATTCTGATCTTCTCGTGCAACCTGATGTTTCCAGGAAGTGAACTTTGGCGTGTTGGACTGCAGCGGCGGCGGCGGCGTCCTGAACAGTCTGGAAACTCTGCTGACTCACATCATGTTACCTGCTCTCAGGTCGCAGCAGGTAAAACACCTCCATCCATTCAGGCTTTCACTGAGCACAAAAAGGGAGATGTTTTAAGCTTCCAGTGATCACATGACGCCATATATGAAGACTTTGTTGATGGTGGGAAGGGAGAACTCTCTTTAAACAAGAAGAGACTGAAAGCAAAGAGAGGGGCAGGGAGGGGGAGCCATGAGGGGTCAATCCTGTGAAGAGAAGCCAGTGTAGGAGAAATCTGCTGTTTCTAGTCCCTGTCAGGACTCTTGCTGCAGCATTTTGGATTAACTGAAGGCTTTTCAGGGAGTTTTTAGGACTTCCTGATAATAATGAATTACAGTCGTCCAGCCTGGAAGTAATAAATGCATGAACTAGTTTTTCAGCGTCACTCTGAGACAGGATATTTCTAACTTTAGAGATGTTGCGCAAATGGAAGAAAGCAGTCTTACATATTTGTTTAATATGTGCATTGAAGGACATGTCCTGGTCAAACATGACTCCAAGGTTCCTCACAGTGTTGCTGGAGGCCACACCTTGGGCTTATCTGTACCTGCTGGTTTCTCTTTGTGGGGTTTGACTGTAGAGCAGCTGTTACATAATGAGCCATGAAAAGTCTTATTTGTGTGCAGTGCTCCTCCTGATGCTTTTGGCTGTGAATAAGGTAAAAAGTGAAACAGGAAACACATTAACCTTTGTTGTTATTGCTGACCTTTGACCCTGTGCCCAGTCGTGGGGCTCTGTGCAGGACGGCGCCTCGTGTCCACACGTCCGGTCCTTCCTGTCCTCGGTGGATCAGTTTGTCAGTAATCTGAGCTCAGCCCGACTGAACATGGAGAGAAAGTTCCAGCTGCAGCACGTGGAGCTTCCTGAGGCCATCAGCCAGCTGAGCAGCCCTGCAGACTACAGAGCAGCAGGTATGAAGCTCAAGCTGTTCACATCTCACACAAACAATAAGACTGTTGGAAATACAGGAAACATCGTTTAAAGCTTTAAAAATCAACTGTCAGGTAAATCAAACCAGTTTATCTGTGGAAGCTGAAGGAAGCATCTGACCTGAGACGATGGTTTCTTTGAAATAATGAGTCCGTGTTCACGTGTGTTTAGAGGAACTCGTGTGTTTCGCTCTCAGCCAATAACAGTGAGCTGGTGGAGCGTCTGGAGGAGGTGTTGACCCTGTGGACCAATCAAATCAAGCAGGTGCTGACGGAGAGCGAGCAGATGAGGAAAGAGGCCGACGATGTCGGGCCGTCGGCCGAGCTGGAGCTCTGGAAGAGCCGCACGGTGACTTTCAACAGGTAGACGCGTCCTCTCAGCTGGATCTCCTGTAGTGTCAGCATTTACAGGTTTCACTTTAAACTCAGTTTATCAAACATGATCTGACGTCTGTGGACAGAAGCTCCTCAGACCTGGAACAGTTTAGTCTCCACTCTGAGACTTCAGGACAAAACCACTTTTACACAATATGACTTTCTGTTATTTCTCTTTCTGCTCTTTAAAGTTGAAATGTTCAAATATATTAATGTGTTTGTTTGTTTGTATCATAGTTTTTAACCCTTTCATGCATGAATTATGACAACATCAATCAGGATTCTTTCTTTAGTATTTTTATTCATCTTTAGGGATAAAAAAAAGATTTTTGAACTTCATTTTTTTAAACATGTATTTTTCCATCTTGGTTTGAAGAAATGTTTTGTGCACTTACACTGGCTGACCAGTAGGTGGCAGGTATGGAGCGACACATCAGAGTCCAATGTAGAGGTTTATGTGCAAGTACGACATCAACACTGACACGAATACAAGCAAACAGCCTTTGAACAGCTGTAACTGTAACTGTAGTGACCACTGTGTGTGGAAGGATTCATAATAACTGTTGATTTGATCACATTTCATAAAGTCTGTGTTTCTGATCTTTGTGTGTGTGTGTGTGTGTGTGTGTGTGTGTGTGTGTGTGTGTGTGTGTGTGTGTGTCTGTTGGAGGAAGTGAAGGGCTCTCAGGTGAAGAGGACTCTGGGGGTCCTGCAGGTGGCTCAGTCTCGGTGCCTGCGTGCCTGGAGAGATCTGGTCAGCAGTTTATTTCCTGTTCAGTTCACAGCTGTTGTCTTGACGATGCTGATGTCATCACTGATCGATTTATTGATTTATCAGGACAGAGACATCACTGTGGTGGCCAACGAGGCAAAGGACAACGTCAAGTATCTTTACACCCTCAACAAGTTCTTTGGATCTGTGGAAAAATCCACTCCTGTGAGAAAAACACTCTTCATGTCTTTCTGTATAAAACCGTCTGCAGCTGTTTGAGTCCTTCATGATTGTGAGGAACAGAAAACAGTGAAGACATCGTCACACATCATTCACAGAGAGGCTGTAGTCACAAATCACAGCTGAGACAAGGCCTGTCTGTAACTTAAGAAGAAGGAGAAAGAATTAAAGTGACTGTTAAAAAACTAAAGACTTCTTTTCTTTTCTCAGTTTCAGACTTTTAAAAATGTTTAAAAAGATCAACAGACAAACAGGTTTCATCAGGACAGAGTTCACAGCTCAGTCTGAGATGTTTCAGCTCTGATTTATCAGTAGGATTTCTCTGATTGATCTTTTTTATTAGTTTGTATTTTCTGTGATGGTGAATTTGTCAGTTTGTGCTGATGAGTCGGGTGTTTCACCTCCACCAGCTTCTTTTTTAATGATTTTTTATTATTTCTTCTTTTTCTTGTTACTGGATCAGATATGGTGGATACAGGATTCTCCAGCTCAGCCTGAATGTGCATTGATTTGATCTCTACATGTCAGTAATGAGGCTGCTGTCTGTTCCTGCTGTGTCAGCAGCTTTGTTTCTCACACTGAAGCTCGTATCAGTCACTGGACAAACCGTCTCTCATCCTCCGTCTTCCTTTTCTCCCGGCCCACAGACCAGGATGCTGGAGCACATTCCCAGTCTGATGAATGGCATCAAGATGATCCACGTGGTGTCCCAGTACTACAACACCTCAGAGAGGATGAGCTCACTGCTGCTCAAGGTCACCAACCAGATGATCAGCACCTGCAGGAGCTACCTGCTGCAGGGCGTGAGGCGTGTCTGGGAGCACAGCAGGTACCGCAGTACACCTGAAACTTACATTAGACTTAAACTTCTGTTCAGATCATCATAGAGTTTAGACTCAGACTAACAAATGGACTCAGCAACGTGTGTGTGTGTGTGTGTGTGTGCGTGTGTGTGTGTGTGTTGGGTGTGTGTGTGTGTCAGGCCAGTGCTGCTGCAGCGAATCTCTGACTGCTGTAATCTGAATGCGGCGTATCAGCGAAGCTTCCACAGCGTCAGAGACAAACTGAGAGAAAACCCTGAGAACAGACAGTTTGACTTCAGGTGATCAGTAACTGACTCTGAGTCAGAGCGTGTCAGCAGCGTCACGCTAACCTTTACAAACGTGTGTGCGTGTTTTCAGTGAGAACTACATCTTCGGGAAGTTTGACTCTTTCTGCCGCCGTCTGGAGAAGATTGCCGGCATGGCGTCCACGCTGGAGAGCCTGGCTGCTCTGCAGAGCATGAAGGTGGATGATTGTCAGATTAGAAACAAGTGACTCCATCAAATATTCACCAATGCACAATAATAATTATAATAAGACATTTATAATATAAAAATGGTCGAATGAAAGTCAATGCAAAGCTACAGTGATGAATGGACATTTGTAATGATTTTGTATAAATGTATTTCCTCCTTTTATTATTTATTAATTGTGTCAAAAGTCTATTTTCCAGTTCTTCCATTTCAGTGTGACAGAAATGAGACGGATTCAAACTGAGCTCAGGTGTGTTTCAGGTGGAGGGCGTGGAGAATATCTGTGTTCGCTACCAGACCATCGTCTCCACAACTGAATCCAAGACCTGTGACGTCCTGGATCACCGCAAACTGGAGGTGATTTCAAATCTATATTCTTTAAACACATTAATCACTTTTATTATATACGGGAAAAAATAACAGAAACAGACAAAAATGGAAGAAAAGGACGAGGAACTGTGACGGCTGCGGTGGCAGACTGTGGAGTTGTAGAAATGAGAGGACCCAAAATGCAGGACTTCATGAGTGACAGTGGATTCATTTAGAGTCAGTGGAGAAAACACAGTTAAATCCCAGCACTGTGACTTCTGTGGCAATTCCTCCTGAATCCCACACAATGTCTGTGATCAAGTGAAAACACAACTCCAAAAAACTCCTGTTCCCAACCGTGGCTCCGTGAAAAACACTCTGCTGAACCCTGGAGACACAAAAACACAGTTCAGAGGTAATCCCAGTGAGCGAGGTATCTTCACAATAATTATTATTAGAATTAGACTGAAGAATCCCATGCCGACTGGAACTCAGCCACACTCTTAAACACGGCTCTCCTGACGAGCGTACTCTGCTGCAGATGGCGAGCGTCAGGTGTGGATGCCTCCGGCGCAGGAACACTTCTGAGGTTGCTCAGGCAAAACACCCCTGAGCACACACACAGATAAACATGAACAGACGGGTGGAAAACAGCGAAAACCACAAAAACACCTTAGTCCTGGTTCCCCAGACCCAGGCCCTGACAGGAACAGGATTTTATTGGTTTTACAGGGACAACTTTTATCAGAAGAATGTGATTGTGAAGCTTCTCTCACAGCGAGGCTGAATGAGCCAATAACAGCTACTAACACAGTAACAGGTACGTTTCATGTCTTTATTGGACTCTGAGTAATCACACTCTGACCTCACAGAGCAGCTGGATAAACAAAGAGAACTTTTACTAACTGGTAGAAACACCTTTGAACACAACAGCCTCCATCAGATGTCAGAACAGTCGTTTCCTTCCTGGTCTCCTAACACGAGCACCGTTCTTATCAGCTATTTATCAGACTGTAGTCATGCAGCCACACATGTTATCCAGCATGTGCTTCACTGTAGTGTCTCTGTGCACCAGTATGCATGCTCACAAACATCTGGCAGGCACATCATCCACAGGTCACACACCCTTACACACTCACAGATGTGGACATTATAACACTCCTCATGGAGACATAGCTGAGCCAAAGCTCACACAGAGAGGAAACCAGTGTGCAGGTTTAACCATGAAGGTTATTGATGAATGTCACCAACTCAAAGCTGAACTGAACAGTCCTGAAAGTCAGAAGTTCCTCCGTTTGTGGACAGATGCTCTTACTGTGGAGCGATGAACAAGTCTTTGAAATGCTTTCAGGGCTTTCTACCAGTCTGATCTTCCTGAAACGCTCTACTCCATTTGCTTTAAGAGAAGTCAGTGTGTTCAGTAACAACACAACAACAGTGTGTGTTTAGTTCAGACAGCGTGTGTTTCTGTCTAATGATGTCTTAGATGATGATCAGAAATAACTCAGTGGTTGCAGAGGCTTCAGCTTACCTCGCTCTTCCAGCTGTTACGAGTTGTGGTTCAGTCCTGAGGAAGCTCTGTGTGTCTCAGTTTGACAGAGACTATGCAGACTTCCAGCTCCAGGTTCAGAGTGTGTTCCAGTGTCTTCGGTCTCTGCTGGACGTCTGGTTCAGCCGGTCTGTCTCTGTGAGTTCACACAATCAGAACTGAAACCGACTTCTTATCGTATCAAACACACAGAACTAAAACAATGTGTCTGGATTTAGACGCAGAGATTGCTGGAGCTGTTGGCCATGTTTGAGTCGGGTCCGCTGGCTCGCTTGGACCTGAGGCAGTACTACCTGCTGCTGCTGCAGCGCTACAGCCGAGATCTGGAGCTGCTGAGGAAGACCTACCAGAAACACAAGGACCGGCCGCCCATCGGACGCAACCTGCCGCCGGTACTTACACCTGCTCACCCCGTGCTCACAAACACCAGCAGGAAATTCACTAGTTTAAATCCGAGTGTCAAACTCCAGTCCTGGAGGATGCTTCTATTGTGCTTCTATTGAGAAATACTGATTATTTATTTACCAATAGAGCTTTTGTTATTGCTCTCTCTCTCTCAGGTGTCAGGCAGGGTCCTTTGGAGCCGGCAGCTCTTCAGCAAGGTTGAAGCTCCGATGTTGATCCTGAAGAAGAAGCTTGACTTCCTGAAGGTGCACACTCTGACTTTACCCCATCAGTCACATGATCTCTGTGATGAGTGCGTCCTCGGTGACGCCGCCTGTCTGTGTCTGTCTCAGGGACCAGAGATGACTAAAGTCATCCGGAGCTACAACCAGCTGGCTGTGGTGTTGCTGCAGTACGAGGTGCTGCACCTGCAGGGGTGGAGTAAGGCTGCAGAGAGCGCGCCACGCTGCCTGAGCGCCGCCCTGCTGGTCCGACATGAAGACAGCAAGGTTTGTGACAACTGAATGAAAGCAGCTTTTAAAGGTCATGTGTGGGTTTAACTTTTTAATCATCTTTTTCAGATTTGAACAAATCGTTTTTACACATTTGAGTCATGTGACTGACAGTCCAGAGCCGACTGCTTTTGTTTCTGCAGACAGTGAACTAACACCAGACACTCGACTTTCCTTTGGATCCTGGATCCTTAAATTTGCTGTTAGATTTTATTGAACATTTGAAAGAGCCTCTTTGTTTCAGGAGGTCTCGGTGAACCTGGACCCTGTGGTGCTGGAGGTGCTGCAGGAAGCTCGGTGGATGACCAAACTGGGCGTGAGCGTGCCAAAGGTCATCCAGAAGATGACCTCCAGGGAACCACGGCTCAGAGATTTGTACAGCCGGTGAGAGCAGCTGTTCACTCCAGATGTGTGGCGAGGCCAAAGCTTCCAGCTGTGGGCACGTCAGCAGCTCATTCTGTGATGTTCTCACTCAAAATGATCACATGAATGTCTTTTCTTTGGTTTGTAGTTTTTGTTGTTACTTCACTCTGTGCTGGATAGAAAAGCTCAGAGAAACAAGGCGCTGCGGCCTCTTGATTAAACGACATCATGATTTATTTTCTCTGCGACGTTACTCTTCTCGTCTCAGACTCTTGTGTTCATCTCTTCTTCATTTTGGTAAACTTGTGTTTTCTTTGATGGTGCTGACTCTGGTCCAGGCTGCTGGAGATGCTCCAGGACTACAGCTCTGTGGTAGGCAGGGTCCCGCCTCTCCTCCTCCCCCTCATGCAGCCTTTCATTGGCCGTGTGGAGGCAGCTCTCTCCCCTGGGCTCACCTCACTGTCCTGGACTGCTCTCAACACTGAGCGGTGTAAGGACGGACAGCTTCCCATCTCATTGTTGTTGTGCTAATATACAAAGAACAGACATCAGATTTATAAGCATTCGTTAATGATTGCCTTCCACTCTGTGTCAGTCCTGCAGAATGTGTATGTGGCTCTCAAAGACCTGGATCTGGTGGCCAAAATGGCGACAGACCTGCTGGACTGTCGCATTGGCCGGCTGCTTCGGGCCATGTCGTCCTGCCGTCTGCTGGTCCTTCCTGAAGACTCGTCTGTGTCGGCGCAGGACCTCCTGCTACAGACAGGAAGCTTGGTCCAAGCTGCTGCTGTCACCCTGAGCTGGTAACACTGACAGTAACACTGACAGCAACACTGACAGCAACACTGACAGCAACACTGACAGTAACACTGACATGTGAAAGGCTGCAGCTGTGTCGAGCTGCTCACCCACTGCTGTAAATATCCAGCTGTTAGACTGTGACACAGAAAAATAAAGAACTTGGTGACGCTAAAGTCAGAGGAAAGACTCCCACAAACAAATGAAAGCAACAAGCAGAAGTTCAGCTGTAGGAAAACCCATATTTACACATATTAATCATCAGGCTCAGCAGCAGATGTGAGATCACAAGTAAAGTGAATGTGACAATATTCAGAGACAAAATGTGACTTCTGTGATGTTTGTGATGGTTTCTCTTTACTGACATGAGGTTAGTGCATCACACAGATACCTGCCTATTACTGCTCAGTAGCCAATCCTGGAGCTCAGCCTTGATGGACGGTGTGTTACCACAGCAACCTCACAGCAGTCATATTGTTGGTCAGATAATGTCATTAAAAATGCTCCAACAGGCTCCAACAGTACAGATGTGGTCCAGAGCTCCAGTTCAGGGACTCCAAAGAGGCCACGCCCCTTATAATGTCAACTTTAAACCTTAATGATCTTTAGACACCAAACAGTTTGTATCAGGCTGTAAAAACATGTTTAACATGGGAGTCTATGGGGACTGAGTCTGTGCTGCCTCTGCTGGACGTTAGAGGAACTGCAGCTTTGGTCCTGCTGGTCTGTGTGTGTCCATCACACTGTGTCTGTGTGCAGGCAGAGTCAGCAGGTGGAGAGGTACGTGTACGAACTGATCGAGGAGCTGAAGAGGAAGATGAAGACTGTGGAGACTGTTAATCTCCAGGTCACTCACACACACACACACACACACACACACACACATGTCTACACACACACACACACACACACACACACACTCACTCATTCATCTCTGCTCGTCGTCCTCAGGGTCTTTTTTAGTGTCTCCATCCAGACTCCAAACATCAGACTCGCTGTCTGTCGTGTCTCCCTTGTCGTTTCTACAACCTGATTGGTCAGCTCTGTTACCGCAGCACTGAAGCTCTGGTCAAAGGTCAGCCTCCCTTTCTACCACGTCTCCTTGTCTCCTGTTTCTTCCTTCCTGCCATCATGCTCTTCTTCTTCTGTCCTCCTTCTTCCTTCTGTTCAGTCTGAACTTCCACAGAAACACATTTGCTCTGTTTTAACCAACAAATCCTCCTACAAGCCGTCTGAGCTTGGACTGTTTTCTCTCAGCCACCAGATCCTCCCTGGAGGCCCTGAGGAGCAGACTTCATGTCTCCAAACAACAACCACACTTTTCCTTGGTGTCTTCCTCCAGCAGTGCCCAGCCAGCTCCTCCTCCACCTCTCCTCACAACCTCCATCCAGCTTGCAATCCCCAACATGGTCCTCAGACCCAGTCTGGATGACATTCAGGTATTTCTGTGTCCAGCTGAGCAGATTTGACCTTCAGTAACATTTTGGAAGTTCTCATGTGTTGGCAGGTCCACCGTCTGGTCTTACAGCAGGACGTCACACAGGACTGGCCTTGTAGTTCATGTCATGTTCATGCACCTGTCAGTCACTGTTGTCAGTCACTGCTGTCAGTCACTGTTGTCAGTCACTGCTGTCAGTCACTGCTGTCAGTCACCCAGCCTGTGTGTCCTTCTCACGTCTCAGTCTGTGGTGAATAAGCTGGTGGGCGTCGTGCTGTCTGTGACCAAAGACATCCCTCTGTGGACTTACTCTCACCTGCAGTACAAACAGCAGCAGGTACGCTCATCTGACTCATCCTGCTTTAAAATCACCTGATAGCAGGCAGCCAGTCGCACTCCAGCTTCATCCCGCCCCTCTTTCTGTTTCTCAGGTGGAGCAGGTGGCAGGTTGTAGTGGAGGAGAGGACGTGGCAGTGAAGCCAGTGGTGCTGCGAGCGCTGGACAGACAGCTGGCTGAACACAAAGACATCAGCAGGTCAGTAAAACAGCAGAGACACGACATGATGTTTCTCTGGCTGAGACGCTGTGGACACACAGAGATGCACAATCAGACCTGCAGCTGACGTCCTTCATGGCTTTGACTGAAACACACAGAGTGGGTCCTGTGGAGAAAAGTTCTGCAGTCCTTGCACAAAATCTCAAACTGACCTGCGACAAATTCACATGGTGCACAGAGGCTCAGCGGTTAGTGCTGCTGCACCACTGTAGGAGGGTCCTGGGCTTGAACCCCTTATGGGCTCAAATTCTGGTCATAAATATTTTGTACTTGTAAATAAGAGTGCGTATATTTGTGCATCTGTAGATAAGAATTTGTGTGTGCGTAAAAAAGATTTGTGTGTAAAAGTATTTACGTAAGTTACAAATTCTTGTTGTTAAGGTCTGGTTACAGATACAAAGCAAAAAAATCTGTGTGAAACTCTGCACTCAAGTTTCAACTTACAAGTACGAATTTTGACCCGATTTTTCTTCCTTTCAGCTGACTGGTCAATGTCATGTCAATCACAAATGTAACTATCCAATCAGAGAACAGATGGGTCTGGCTGTTGGAGGGGTGCTTTTTTGAACTGCAGGTCCTTGAAGGATAAATGCTCTTTCACGTCTCTTATCGCCACACCATGGAGGAAAACATCTGTGTGTGTCCAAGTAAACTTTGTTTCACAGGTTGACGTGCTGACACAGGGACCTCCAGAGCGTTTTCAAAGGCGCTGTCGACCTCGGAGGGAAAGCAGTGTTGTGGAAATGACACACTCTTCACTAGTCGGGACGGTTACAAAGCTTTCCTCGTTATGAATGAATGTTTTTATTAAACATTTGAACATAATGCAACACAAACTCTCGGAGAGGAGATAAAGTCGGAGAGATACAAGTTGTGAAACGACAAGGATCAGGCGCATCTAGTACGCGTAGAGCGGCCGCTAAAAAACGATGTACAAGCAGAGCTCAGCAGCCAGCGCAACAAATTCTGGATCCTTCGCTCTTAGTTAGCGGTGAGCAGAGCGCATGCCGCGTCCGATGTGAAACGGCCTTTATGCTGCGTAGCGTGACTCATAGCAGTGGTCCCGGGTCAACCCTGATTTTGTGTTAAAGTAATACTAAAGTAATAATGGTATTTCTGATCACTGGTATACCACAACTGTATCATTGCAACAGCTACCAAAAGTTAAAGGACTTAGCTTGTATGAGCCTTATGGGATATTTATATAAAGATCTTCCACCTTTAAACTCTATTACCCTTCAAGGACCTGCAGCTCAGTAAAGCCTCCCTCTGACAGCCAAATCCATCTGTTCTCTGATTGGATAGTTACATTTGTGATTGAGATGACATTGACCAATCAGCTGAAAGGGAGAAAAAATGGGTCAAAATTCGTACTTGTAAGTTGAAACTTGAGTTTCACACAGATTTTTTTGCTTTGTATCTGTAACCAGACCTGAACAACAAGAATTTGTAACTTGTGTAAATATTTTTACGCACACAAATCTTTTTTACACACACACAAATTCTTATCTACAGATGCACAAATATACACATTCTGATTTACAAGTACAAAATATTTATGACCACAATCTGAGCCCATAGAACCTGGACAGTGTTCTTTGTCTTTGACGTGTAGTCAGATAAACCCACCTGCTCTCAGAACGAACACAATCAATTATTTGTTCAAAATTAAAAGCTGTGTGAGAAATTTGTATCAGGAGCAGAGAGCAGCTCAGAGAGCACATTTCCAAACTGGCTTCACTGTCCAGACTGATGCTGCTGCCTTTTATGTGGAAGAGGAGTCTGTGTGTGGGAGACCTGGGATCAGTTTCACATGTTAATCACGTGATCACATGACAGTCAGCCCATCAGTGCTTGTTCTGATGATGATGATGATGTTTGGAGCAGGTTGGTGATGCAGCTCAGCTCCATTGTGTCACACCTGAAGGCTCAGGCTGCCGAAACCCTGAATGACCTCGGCCACTTCTCCACCCTGTGGAACCAGGTGTGTGTGTGTGTGTGTGTGTGTGTGTGTGTGTGTGTTGTTGGGCTGCACTAACAACTGGCTGTGTTTAGGACCCAGAGGAGCAGGTGCAGGCCTTCTTGCAGTCCGACCCCTCCCTGACAGAGTTCAGCGCTCAGATCTGCTTCTACTCTGTGAGTCTACTTCCTGTTACAGACACACCACTGAACATCGCCGTGCTTTTACAGCTTATTATATTTTTATCTGAGTTATTAGTAAAAAAACACTTTGGTAAGGCATCTGTTGGGGTCATTAAAGGGCAGGTGGAGGAAAAAAACACAAATGTCCTTTATCGTGTAATTCATTGTTTTCTCAATAAACACTGGACAGTCCTGCAGCTGCAGTTCAGTGCTGGTGCAGCAGGGGGCGCTGGTTATTTTATTTTTCCACAGAGCCATCGTTGATAACGTGTCAGAGCTGAAAGAAAATGACCCTCACGTCCTTTAGAGCAGCTGATTTTGACCATACGTGTAGTGGATTTACCCATGATGCCTTGCTGTGCCTGCAGAGGCTGGAGGTGCAGATTTCGGAGCTACCTGCGTTTTACACAGCGGGTTCGATCCTGTTGGACACCGACCAGCTGAAGCGTTCGCTCACTCACGAGTGTCACAACTGGAAACGAGCTTTTGGCGCCGCTCTGAACCGCCGAGCGTCCACCGACATGAACGACATCCTGTTGTTCGTGGACACACTCACGAAACGTCTGCAGCGTCCAATCTCAGACCTGGATGATGTCAGAGCAGCCATGGCTGCGCTCAGAGAGGTGAGCCAGCATCTGATTGGCTGTGTGTTACGTCTGCACCTCCTCTTTTTGTTTAAATTCTTCTTTCAGCCCAGTAATTGAAAAATGATCCAGTTTTTCTTTTAGATTCTGATTAATTTATTTGTTCATAAACATACAGCTGCTAATGTCTGGCACTGCCAAAATAAATATATAAAAATGAAATTAGCCAATTTAATAAATGTGTCTTTCATTAATTGCACTAAAATAGTACAAAATCTATTTTAGGCATCAGTTATTTCAAAGAATTTAAATTTCAGTCTTTTCTTTATCTTTAATTTTGGCAGTTTCAGGCCTCCGTACTTTCTTCACATTCAGTCATGTTTTCTTTCTTCAGCTGTTTTTTCTCTCAGTCCTTCATGTAACAACCCACAGAGTAGAATTCATTCATGAGCCCCTCCCCTCACTCATTCCTCTCCTGCTCACTGTTGGAGATTCGGGAGGCGGAGTTTCACATCGACGCCACCATCGGGCCGGTGGAGGAATCCTTCGCCCTGCTGAACAGACACGAGTTGCTCTTTGGTGACGGGAACGGCGAGCGCGTGGACGGCCTGACGTACGCCTGGAAGAACCTCACTGACCTGGTGAGTCAGAGGGAGGGGCGTCATGTGACAGGTACAGGGATGCAGGTGTGTGTTATGTGTGTGTGTTGTGGCTTCAGGTGGTGCAGACCCAGAACACTCTGGTGCAGATTCAGCCCAGCATGAAGACAGACCTGCTGTCTGCAGTGCAGAGCCTCCAGAGCCAGGCTCAGAGCTTCTGCACTGACTACAACCAAAGGTATGCACACCTCAGAGAGGCACCTGCTCCAGGTGGGCGGGGTCATCCAAATATCCACACTATCAGCACCAACACTGACATTAGTATCAATACTTTGTTTTTGTCCTCCAAGTTCAGTATGTAACCTGTCCTGAACCTGGGCTACATACTGATAATATAATTGATTATGATAAATGCAGGGGCCCGGGGGTGGAGGGCTTGGCCCCGGCTGAAGCCAGCGAGCGGCTGCAGAGTTTTCAGGCAGAGTTCGATCAGCTGTGGAGAAAGTACACCACCTGCTCAGGTGGAGAGGAGCTGTTCGGGCTGCCTGTGAACGGTACGACTGAACGACTCGCCCGCCCACTTCCTGTTTGTCTGCCTCCTTCCTCACCGGCCGTCTCCTCCCCGCAGAGTATCCGGAGCTGCAGAGGATCCGGAGGGAGCTCTCCCTGCTGTCCAAACTCTACAGTCTGTACAGCTCGGTCACCGACAGCGTCGCCGTCTACTACGACATCCTGTGGGCTGACCTCAACATTGAGAAGATCAGCGCGGCGCTGCAGGACTTCCAGAACAGGTGCAGCTCATTAAGGCCTCAGCAGGACGTTCATGCCTCCACCTCACATGTTCCCAAACAGACACATGTTACTGTACTGATCAATGAAAGCATCCTGACCTCTGACCTCACAGCACAGCAGCTCAGCTTCAGTGTATAAAGACAATAAAAACATTATTTGAAGTCATGAAAGTTTGGATGTTAAATCTGTCATTAACGTTCTTAATGCCAAAGCTGAAACACATCAAACTGGATATGTGAGCATTTCAGTTTAGCTCGTGTCTTCAGTGGCTCACAGTTTGAGAAGCAGCAGGATAGATGAAAAAAAATCTGAGATTAGGAAACAAATGAATCTTGTTTATTGGCATTCATTGTTAAATATGTCGTTCACACACAGAGATGAAGTTTTGAAGTCTTTTTTTCAGGATCAGGAAGCTCCCACAGGCCCTGAAGGAGTGGCAGGCCTTCAGAGATCTGAAGAAAACCATCGATGACTTCACAGAGACGTGTCCTCTGCTCTACATGATGGCCAACAAGGTGCCAGAAACATTTCACTGTGAAGCACATATACCAGTAACGTCCATCTGCAGGCATTTACACAGCAGCACACAGGCGTGAGAGGAGGAGCTGGGGTGGAGTCCAGTTTCAGGGCGGTGTGCTGATAAGAGGAGCAGCTGTAGGATGGATGTGTGAAAGGAAATCAGCTGTGCTGGGAGCTTGATTTCATCACCTGCCTGAACCTCTGATTTAAGCAACACAGCCATCATGTTATGTTTGATTTGTTACTTATGCCCTAAATTCACTCACATTACAATTATTTGATGTTGATGCAGCCGACTGCAGAGCAGCTACACAGAAATGTTAGAAAGTGTCGTGGAATTACACAGAAGTTTGTAGAGTAATAAAATACTTTTTAAAGGAAGGAAAAACAGGAAACTAAGAAATTGCACCACCGTTTGTGGAACAGCTTCATTGGTGGACCGATGGATTTTGGCTGTGGCCTTCAGCGGGGGTGTGGTGTCATGTCCTGCAGGTACCACAGTGGAAAGACAACAGATGCTGGGACATGGGCCACGGGGAGCAGTGAGACTACATGTGCACATAAGGCTAGTTAGAGAGACGGAGGACAGACGGGTGACACAGGTGTAGACGGGCAGGAGATCACGAGAAAAGGAAGCAAAATTAGAGAAGACTATCAAAATAAAACAGGAAGTGACAGAGACACCTAACACAGAGACTGAGATTTCACAATAAGATACAGGGTACACAATAAATGTGAAATATTTACATGTTTGTTGAAAGTATATAATAATAATAATGTGTAATAAATGTGTGGCTCAGGCGATGCTGCACAGGCACTGGACTCGTCTCAGCGATGTGACCGGTCACAGCTTCCAGGTGGACTCTGACAGTTTCTGCCTGAGAAACATTATAGAGGCTCCGCTGCTGAAACACAGAGAGGACATCGAGGTCTGAGCCTGAAAACACTACACATCTAAACTGACCAGCCTAAACACACACACACACACACACACACACACACACACACACACACACACACACACAATCTGAAATGTGTCTGACGAATGTGCAAAGTTAGAAATTAACCTGGAAATGCAGCATGTGAGAAAGTCCCCGTAAGCCATTCTTACCTGAATTCATACAACCCTAAAATACTGGGTCAGTCCTAAAACTCCAGATTAAGATTACAGGTGAAAAATATTTCTGAAACTTTCATCTGAACTGATTTTTTTAAGAAAATGTATAAAATGCAAAGAAGAAAGAAAAACTGTTTTAATCCTGAAAGTTTATTAAAGCTGCTTTAATGTGGGAATGTGTTTTATCCGTGTGAACCAGGACGTTTGCATCAGCGCGGTGAAGGAGCGCGACATCGAGGCCAAGCTGAAGGACGTGGTGGCCGAGTGGAGCAGCCACACGCTCAGCTTCAGCACCTTCAGGAGCAGAGGAGAACTGCTGCTGAAAGGAGCCGAGACCGCAGAGAAAATCTCCATGATGGAGGACAGCCTGATGGTGCTGACGTCCCTGCTGAGCAACAGGTGAGGAGACGAGGGCAGAGGAGGTGAGGAGATGAGGGTGGAAGGAAAGCAAAGACGTCTCAGAGTCAGAAAGCAAGAAAAACGTGAGAGGCAGGAAAGAAAAGAAGGAATGCTGTTTGTGCATGCAGGGTTACACCTGTGGCTCTTTGCTCCGCAGGTACAACGCTCCGTACAAGCCCTCCATCCAGCTGTGGGTTCAGAAACTCTCCAACACCTCAGAGATCATCGAGAAGTGGCTGTCGGTTCAAAACCTCTGGATCTACCTTGAAGCGGTGTTTGTGGGTGGAGACATCGCCAAGCAGCTGCCTCAGGTAGGAGCAAACACTCAGACTTTTATTTGATATTTTTTCTTTCATATTTAAGACTGAAGTCGGAGTTTTAAACCTCGCAGGAAGCCAAACGTTTCCAGAACATCGACAAATCGTGGCAGAGGATCATGCAGCGAGCGCACGAGATTCCCAACGTGGTGCAATGCTGCGTGGGAGAGGAGACGCTCAGCCAGGTGTGGCCCGAGTGCTCCTGAGCAACACTCTGCCATGAGGCAAAATACGAATGTTTGATTCACATCAGCTCCATCTGTCCTCCTCCTCCAGCTGCTCCCTCACCTGCTGGAGCAGTTGGAGCTCTGTCAGAAGTCTCTTTCCGGTTACCTGGAGAAGAAACGGTTGGTGTTCCCTCGTTTTTTCTTCGTGTCCGACCCCGCCCTGCTGGAGATTCTGGGCCAAGCCTCTGACTCACACACTATACAGGTGACACGCTATACAGGTGACACACCTTACAGGTGACACGCTATACAGGTGACACATTATACAGGTGACACACTTTACAGGTGACACGCTATACAGGTGACACACCTTACAGGTGACACGCTATACAGGTGACACGCTATACAGGTGACACACTTTACAGGTGACACGTTATACAGGTGACACGTTATACAGGTGACACGTTATACAGGTGACACACTTTACAGGTGACACATTATACAGGTGACACACTTTACAGGTGACACGTTATACAGGTGACACACTTTACAGGTGACACGTTATACAGGTGACACACTTTACAGGTGACACATTATACAGGTGACACACTTTTCAGGTGACACACTATACAGGTGACACATTATACAGGTGACACAATATGCACATGACTCACTTTACAGCTGACACGTTATACAGGTGACACATACAGCTGATACACTTTACAGGTGACAGATTTACAGGTGACACATTATACACGTGACACATACAGGTGACACGTTATACAGGTGACAGATTTACAGGTGACACATTATACAGGTGACAGATTTACAGGTGACAGATTTACAGGTGACACATTATACAGGTGACACAATATGCACGTGACTCACTTTACAGGTGACACAATATGCAGGTGACACGTTATACAGGTGACACGTTATACAGGTGACAGATTTACAGGTGACAGATTTACAGGTGACACATTATACAGGTGACACGCTATACATGTGACGCGTTATACAGGTGACACGCTATACAGGTGACACACTTTTCAGGTGACACACTATACAGGTGACACAATATGCACATGACTCACTTTACAGGTGACAGATTTACAGTTGACACATTATACAGGTGACACATACAGGTGATACACTTTACAGGTGTCACATTATACAGGTGACACACTTTACAGGTGACACGTTATACAGGTAACACATACAGGTGATACACTTTACAGGTGTCACATTATACAGGTGACACGTTATACAGGTGACACGTAATACAGGTGACACATTATACAGGTGATACACTTTACAGGTGAAAGATTTACAGGTGACACATTATACAGGTGACACAATATGCACGTGACTCACTTTACAGGTGACACATCATACAGGTGACACGTTATACAGGTGACACGTTATACAGGTGACACATTATACAGGTGACAGATTTACAGGTGACAGATTTACAGGTGACACACTTTACAGGTGACACTCTATACAGGTGACACGTTATACAGGTGACACATTATACAGCTTACACATCATACAGGTGACACATTATACAGGTGACACGTTATACAGGTGACACGTTATACAGGTGACACGTTATACAGGTGACACGTTATACAGGTGACACACTTTACAGGTGACACATTATACAGGTGACACACTTTACAGGTGACACGTTATACAGGTGACACACTTTACAGGTGACACATTATACAGGTGACACACTTTCAGGTGACACATTATACAGGTGACACAGCAGCTCACAGGTTTCAGATCTGATGGGTTTGTATTTGCTGTCTGATGCTTCAGGTTCGCTCCTGCTGCTGAGTTTCTGCTTTCCTCTGCTCATGACATTGAATCTGCTTCCTTGCTCTGTGTCTGTCAGGCTCATCTGCTCAGTCTGTTCGATAACATTAACAGAGTTGTTTTCAATGAGAAAATCTACGACCAGATGATCAGTTTCCAGTCCCAAGAAGGAGAAACTGTGGAACTGGGCCAGCCAGTGCTGGCACAGGTAATCTCACCTCCACATAGAGACCTCCCAGTAATTCAGTTCCCTGTTACTTTTCCCTTAAACTGAATCATTTTATCAATCAGCATCTCACCTCCACTTGCAGGGGAATGTGGAGGTGTGGTTAGGAGAGCTGCTAGCTGGGGTGAGGGAAACCCTTCATGCTATCATCCGTCAGGCTTACCTGGCCATCAGTGACTCCGCCTTTAAGCTGCTGGAGTTCCAGTCGGCGTTCCCGGCTCAGATTGGCCTGCTGGGAATCCAGATGATCTGGACGAGAAACGCAGAAGAAGCACTCGTCCTCAGCAAGTCGGACAAGAAGGTGCTTTCATGCTTCAATTTGAGCTATTCTGTCTTTCCTATCTTGGTTTTTGGAGCCAAACGTGACCATATTTATGTGAGAGGGTGGAGATCTAAAGTTATCCACTAATGCTGCATTCACTTTGACTGTGTCTGCTACGTCGTAATATACAGTAATGTCCAACACAAACCATAGAATCACCCGCACTGAAACTATTGTTGGACAGTCAATTAACATCACAGCAGCCATATTACTGCTCAGATAATTGCTCTGGATATGCTTCCTACAGACTCTCAGGTTAAAATGCTCAACTTTACAGCAGAAATAAACAGTCAGTAATTACGGCTTGAATTTAGGCAGAATTAATAGATTGGCTCTTTTAGTAACAAGTCGGTGCAGTTTCTTTGTGTTCATCGTGTTCTCTCTTTTCAGGTAAGTGCGTTTTGTTTTCATTGTGTTTCAGTCAGAATCCATTTAACATAACCAAACCCCGTAGCTGGGTAACCAAACCAACCCTCCAAGTTGGTTGGTACAAAAAGAAAGCTCGTGTGGGGCAGAAGAGTCTTGAGGCAACTTTTGTTGTGATTTGGAGCTCTCTAAATAAAATAAGATAGAATTTAATTAAGGCTATGGTGATTATTTACAGGGTCTTCTCGTGTCATTCTTCTCTCCTGACTGTCCCCATCTTATTGGTTGCCAGATCATGCAAACGACCAATCAGAAGTTCCTGGACCTCCTCAATGAGCTCATCGACATGACCACTCGAGAGCTGAGCAGGAACGAAAGGACCAAATATGAGACGCTGATCACCATCCACGTCCACCAGAGAGACATTTTCGATGATCTGGTGAACCAAAGAGCAAACATATAAACAAACATCTAAATACTGTTTGATAGTGTCTGTCACAGTGGGTCATATGACTTTGTGTTTGTCAGGTGAGGATGAACGTGCGCTCGGCTTCAGACTTCGAATGGCAGAAACAGTCGAGGTTTTACTTCCTGGAGGAGACTGACAGATGTGTCATCCAGATCACAGATGTGGAGTTCAGCTACTGTAATGAATACCTGGGCTGCACAGACAGGCTGGTCATCACCCCGCTGACAGACAGGTACACACACTCCAGCCTCACTGACTGACGCCTGTGGACTCACTGATTCACAAACACTGAACATCTGTCCAGGTGTTACATCACTCTGTCCCAGGCTCTGGGGATGAGTATGGGCGGAGCTCCGGCCGGACCAGCAGGAACAGGTAATGTGTGTGTGTGTGTGTGTGTGTGTGTGTGAAATGAAGCTGAACTCTTGCATGCTACTGTGTGTGTGTGTGTGTGTGTGTGTGTGTGTGTGGTGTGTGTGTGTGTGTGTGTGTGAAATGAAGCTGAACTCTTGCATGCTACTGTGTGTGTGTGTGTGTGTGTGTGTGTGTGTGTGTGTGTGTGTGTGTGTGTGTGTTTGCAGGTAAAACGGAGACCACTAAAGACATGGGTCGCTGTCTGGGGAAGTATGTGGTGGTCTTTAACTGTTCGGACCAGATGGACTACAGAGGACTGGGACGCATCTACAAAGGTGTGTGAGTGTGTGGATGGTGGACACCGGAAATATTGTCCCTGCTGTTGACACTATCTTATCACCCCACTGAGTAGAAGAGAGGTTAGTCAACCACGAGGCCCGGCCCGCTCTGACAGGACGGGGCTCTGCAGAGGTTCACTACCTAACATGGACCCACAGCTGTTGTCTGTGGTATCTGGTAACCTGGAACAAATGTTCATTAGATGTTCTTGAATGCAGAGCCATGCCAGAGTGGCAGATCCTCATGAAGACATATTTCTCCTGAGTCAGAGACAAAAGTGTGGAAGTAAATATGTTAGAATGATACGTGGAGGCCAGTCGCCCACTCTTCTATGATACATAACTCTGTATGATACATAAGTTATGGCATCTTCTTAACATGTAATAAACATGTGATCATTTTATCAAAATGCTGATCTGAAAGTGCAGTGCTGTGTCTGCAGGTCTGGCTCAGTCCGGAGCCTGGGGCTGCTTTGATGAGTTTAACCGCATCGAGCTGCCGGTGCTTTCTGTCGCCGCCCAGCAGATCTACATCGTGCTGCAGTGTAAGAAGAACAAGAAGAAGCAGTTTGTCTTCACCGACGGAGATGTGGTCGACATGGATCCCGAGTTCGGCATCTTCCTCACCATGGTACCTCATCTCTGATCTAATGAACACTCTGGTGTTAGTTTAAGTCAACAGTAAATCATCAGAGTCACTCTGCATATGAAACAATGCACTGTTCACTATTCAGTGTTCTTTAAGTGAGCAGTTGTGGATACATGAAGGCAGCTCAGTAACTAGAGTGAACCACAGTTCCAGCACTGAGCGTGCTGATGTTCCTCCGCTCAGAAAGTTCTAGTAACTTCTCGGTTTTCCAGAATCCCGGTTACGCCGGCCGTCAGGAGCTGCCTGAAAACCTGAAGATTCAGTTCCGTACAGTAGCCATGATGGTCCCGGACCGAGCCATCATCATGAGGGTTAAATTGGCCAGTGCTGGTTTCCGTGACAACCAGGTCCTAAGCAGGAAGTTCTACACCCTCTACAAACTGTGTGAGGAGCAGCTGTCCAAACAGGTGGGTGATCCTGATGCTGTAACCACCACACATCCTGTCCTTCTTGGTGTTAGATGATGGATTTTCTTATTTCTCCGTTGTCCTTCTTTTTAAAGTGTTACTCATGCATTTAATCATATTATTATTTATAATTTTTCTGGTCTTTCTCACCAGGTCCATTATGATTTCGGTCTGAGGAACATTTTGTCAGTTTTGAGGACGTTGGGAGCTGTGAAGCGATCTAACCCGTCAGAACCAGAGAAGACCGTGGTGATGAGGGTCCTGAGGGACATGAACCTCTCCAAACTGGTGTGTGTGTTAGTAATATATGCAGAAATAAGACTTTATGTTTTAAGTTTTTACTTCATCATTATCAGACGTGTTAGAGTTGCCCACTAGGGGGAGCCCTCATCATCGTCACAGTCAGCCATCCTGATTGCTTCTGTGACTTTCTGTAGGTGGACGAGGACGAGCCTCTGTTTATGAGTCTGATCAATGACCTGTTTCCTGGCATTGGTACGTTTCTTTCACATAACACTGAAACACACTAGCAGAGGCGTCATGAGTACACGACGGCTCTCATACTGTGTGCTTTTCTTTCATCCCCCTCTGCAGTTCTGGATAAAGCCGGTTATCCAGACTTGGAGTCGGCCATCTTTAATCAGGCTCAGCAGGCGGTCTGATCCCTCACCTGCCCTGGATCCTCAAACTGGTCCAGCTCTATGAGGCGAGAGAGTCCGACATGGTGATGATCCCGACAGACAGACACAATTATCTGGACACAGTGACACATTAATTAGTCTTTCTCGTCTCGCCACTCAGCTTCATTTACAGTTCCAATGTAAATTAGTGGAAAGAACCCTCAACATTAGTTTCTATGATCATTAAACACATAAACTGCATGTTTAGACTCATCAGTCTAATGTGATTAGAAAGTGCTGCAAAGGTTTGCTAACTTTCTCCTCAAAATGAGGTTTAAACAGTTTTCAGTGCAGGTTATTATTCTACATGTACACAGAGTTTCACAACATTATGGCTTCATTACTCTGTTAAACACAACACCAACACAATCTGTCTTTGGCTGCTGTCACAACAACATAACCCACACTTACTGTGGATATGGATATAGTAACGTGATACTAAACACTTAGAAACCAACAGCTTATTAAAAACATAAATGTTATATAATATAATTTGGTATATAAAAGTTTAAAAAGCTTCTGGTGCACAAATCTGTTACAGTAAATCTTTATTTTATATACAAACAGTGTTCAATAATGCTGAGGTTACAGACACACTGATGGCAATGCTAAAGAGTCTTCAGCACAGATGGGAGTTGAGCTGTCCTGTGCTCGTGCAGGTATGATGACGCTGGGTCCGAGCGGTGCTGGGAAGACGGCGTGCATCCACACGCTGATGAAGGCCATGTCTGAATGCGGCTCGCCCCACCGAGAGATGAGGATGAACCCCAAAGCCATCACAGCCTCGCAGATGTTCGGCATGCTGGACGTGACTACCAACGACTGGACGGACGGCATTTTCTCCACACTGTGGAGGAAAACTCTGAAAGGCAAAAAGGTTGATGGAAACTCAACATGTTCCCTACATTCATGATGCTCCAGTGCATATGTATATGTACGTGTGTGTGTGTGTGTGTGTGTGTGTGTGTGTGTGTGTGTGTGTGTGTGTGTGTGTGTGTGTGTGTGTCAGGGGGAATACATCTGGATTGTGCTGGATGGTCCGGTGGATGCCATCTGGATCGAGAATCTGAACTCCGTTTTAGACGACAACAAAACTCTGACGCTGGCAAATGGCGATCGAATCCCCATGGCTCCCTGCTGCAAGGTCAAAGCAAAACAAACAAAGCTCACCTCACTTCAGCCAGACAGTCACTGTGGTGCAGTTTGACATAATCCACAAACATAATGATCAGAAAGCGGAGATGCATCGAGGTCAAGTCAAGCCACGTATTTTATATTCTTCCCTCAGATTGTCTTTGAGCCCCACAACATCGACAACGCCTCCCCAGCCACTGTGTCCAGGAATGGGATGGTGTTCATGAGCTCGTCAGTGCTCAGCTGGAGGCCCATCCTGCAGGCCTGGTTACAGAAACTAGCAGAGCAGCAGGCCAGCGCTCTGAAACACTGCTTCGACTGCTGCTACCAGGTGAGAGCCGCCGGGACACAATTCAATTCAATTCAATTCAATTCAGTTTTATTTATATAGCGCCAAATCACAACGAAAGTCGCCTCAAGGCGCTTTATATTGTACAGTATACTCTATAATAACAGATACAGAGAAAAACCCAACAATCATATGACCCCCTATGAGCAAGCACTTTGGCGACAGTGGGAAGGAAAAACTCCCTTTTAACAGGAAGAAACCTCTGGGAGAACCAGGCTCAGGGAGGGGTGGGGCCATCTGCTGCGACCGGTTGGGGTGAGAGAAGGAAAACAGGATAAAGATATGCTGTGGAAGAGAGACAGAGATTAGACTTATTTATCATTTTAATATTTATAAGATGTTACCACCTGGTCAAACATACACAACAAAGGAGCAGCAAAGCAGTGAACCATATAATAACCTCATCTGAACTCAACAAACAAGGATCAAAGCTTCTTAATTCAATTCTCTTCAGTTTTATTTATGTAGCACCAACAACTATCACCTCCAAGCACTTTGTGTTGTCGGCCACAGACTCTTCAATATTACACAAAAGAAGGAAAAACGAGGAAAAGCAAGTGCACTGTGACTCAAACTGGTCCCAGCACAGCACCCTGATGAACTCCATAATTAATCATAGTGAACTTAGTGAGACATGAACACTGCTATAGACACCAAACATGTTTTCTTACCCGCTGTAAACATGTTTATTTCTGCTGTAACGTTGGACATGTTACCCTGTTACCCTATCCACCTCTGGTGGATGTTAGAGGAACTGCAGTTTTTAGCACTTGACCATTGAAAGTCTGTTCAGTTTGGTGTTTATCACTTGTTTCCAGCACCCATGTAGCCAAACATCAGTTACTGATGACGTTGTAAGCAGAGATTAGAAATGCATCAACCTTAAAGGTAAAGAAATCATCAGACAGCAGGAAAGCTAAAGGTTAGTTTTGTATTCTCCTGTTTCAGGACTTGTTGGACTTTGTCTTCACTGCTGTGTCCCCTAAGATGCAGGTGCTGGAGTGTATGTACATCAAACAGACTATTGACCTGCTGCAGGTAGGACACAGCAGTAAAACCCAAGAAAAACTAGAATCTATAAGTCTTCGAAGTTCTTGTTGCCCTTTTGTTTGGTTATTTTTCATATTTGTGCTTTCAGGGTTTGCTCCCAGCAGCGCAGGACAAACAGGGTGGCCATGATCATGTGGGACGCATGTTTGTCTTTGCAGTCATGTGGTCTCTGGGTGCACTGCTGGAGCTGGATGACAGAGCCAAGATGGAGGCCTTCCTGAAGGTGTGTGAAAGTTTTCTTTGACTCCATAACAAACCTCGTTTTCAAATCAAATGAACCTGTAGTGAATATTTACAGTCTACAGAGGAGGGATTACTCACCTTTACCCGCCCCCCCCTTAAGAAGAGGGCTAGGATTACGGCTAGTTTAGATACCACACCAATCAAACTGTGACTGGTTCCAAGCAAAAAGGTAAAAGACATCTAACAAAGGGTCACTCATCTGGAAATGAGTCAGTCCAGCACTGCTCTGTTATCACAATACTGAACACCACGGCCTCCAAGGCTGGAGCAAACGAGTCACATGGTACTTTAAAAAAAGGTTTTAAGGGTTCATCTGGTTGGAAATGGATGTAAATATTCCATTTGAGGTGACAGGTGTTTTTGTTTTTGTCTCAAAGGGCCACAGCTCATCTCTGGACCTGCCACCCACTCAGGACGACCAGACCATCTTTGAGTTCACCGTCAGCGAGCAGGGACACTGGGAGCACTGGTCCAACAAGGTGAGAGGACTCGATGTTTCTCCTGAGTGTTAATCACAGAGAATGAAGTCAGCATGCTGCATGCATGTTCTGTGTTTATGGTTCTGATCAGGTCCCAGAGTATGTCTACCCCAAAGACCATGTCCCTGACTACTCGTCCATCCTGGTTCCCAACGTAGACAACGTGAGGACGGACTTCCTGATGCAGACCATCATGAAGCAGAGGAAGGCCGTGCTGCTGATCGGAGAGCAAGGAACAGCCAAGACCGTCATGATTAAAGTAAGAGTGCGCTCAACCGTTCACCAGCACAGGCTAGCACAGGCTACAGCATGCAGCTTGCTCTCTGGCTCCCCCTGTAGGGCTACACTGGAAAGCTCGACCCAGAGCTCCACCTCAGTAAGACGGTGAACTTCTCTTCGGCCACGCTGCCCGGCATGTTCCAGAGGACGCTCGAGAGCTACATCGACAAACGCATGGGCACCACCTACGGGCCGCCAGCCGGACGCAGGATGACCGTCTTCATAGACGACATCAACATGCCCATAATCAACGAATGGGGCGACCAGGTGGGCTTCAGGCTCTCTGTGATTGGTCAAATTTTTGCTAGCTTACCTCTTTGTTTCTCACAGAATAACCTCCACCTCACATCACAAACAACCAATCAGCTCAGTTTTTTCTCCCCACCCTGTTCTCTCTCTAATATGCATGTAACCAATCAGATTATTATATCTCTGACACGCCCCCACATCTCACTCAGATAACCAATGAGATTGTGCGTCAGCTGATGGAGCAGGGAGGTTTCTACAGCCTGGATCGTCCAGGAGAGTTCATCACTGTGGTGGATGTTCAGGTGAAGTTTGGCTGTGGTTGGAGCGCTGTGGCACATTCTGGATGTTTCCATGATGACAGACTGATGAAGGTTACTGTGAGCAAAGGCAGGAGCACGCTACAGATATAATGGAGTATTACAGGTGTACCTAATAAAGTGGAGGGAAATATATGAAGTGAACACAAACCTGTTGGTTTGAGGGATGCCTTTTAAATCATAAACAGAGAGATGATGATGATGATGTTAGATCATCTGCTCTGTGACTGACTGATGTGTGTAATAATGTTTACAAGCTGGCGGCAGCCATGATTCACCCCGGCGGCGGCCGGAACGACATCCCTCAGCGTCTGAAGCGCCAGTTCTCTATCTTTAACTGCACGCTGCCCTCCAACTCCTCCATCGATAAGATCTTTGGCACTGTGGCTCAGGGCTACTTCTGCCCAGAGAGAGGCTTCCCGCCCGTGTGCCAGCTCGCCGCCGCCCTCGTCCCCACCACCAGGCGGGTGTGGCAGGCCGTGAAGGCGAAGGTTTGTTTTTTAAATAAGATCAAATCGGACCTTCAGAATAAAAGAAGGCTAAAATGTATTTAATTCTTTATAAACAGTCATTAAAAAATAATATTTAAAGCAGCTGATAATCACTAAAAGATCCCCTCTGAGCTTTTTTCAGGTTAATTCTCATATATTTATGTGAGGATGGAGGACATGAGGAGGGACTTTGTTCTAATCAGGATAATCAATACTTAATAATCAAAGTATTATCATCAAACTTCATTCCATCCTGTGTCATCCAGGATGTATCAGATCTATGCTCGTGATTAGTTCACCCCTTCATTTAATGATGATGGAGATTAAATGTCTCTTTTCATTTGAAGGTCACATTTACTGCACATAGAT
This sequence comes from Oreochromis aureus, assembly GCF_013358895.1. NCBI lineage: Eukaryota > Metazoa > Chordata > Actinopteri > Cichliformes > Cichlidae > Oreochromis > Oreochromis aureus. Next base: position 20,362,591 of record NC_052943.1, on the reverse strand, counting down.
TCAGAACTCTAACAAAGATACCAAAAGACCAGAAATGATAAATATTATCAAAATCAAAGTTCAATAATAATGTCAAACTGAAAACTCTGGCTCGACGACCCAGGCACCCCAACAAATTTGACATTTTGATGAGTTTTGCTGTAATTGTAACTTTATTTTGCTTGACTTGATTTTGTTTGCATTCAGTCTGTGGATGTTTCTCAGATCTTCTCTCTCTCCTCAGATGTTACCGTCTCCTGCAAAGTTTCACTACATCTTCAACCTGCGTGACCTCAGCAGAATCTGGCAGGTAGAAAAAAATCACACGTAGTTTGATTTCTTCTTCTTTTAATCCTGAATAAACGTTTTGTTCTTTCTTTCTGAGATTTTTCTTATTGACACATTTCTACTGAAGCAACTCTCTGACCCGGCGATGTGAACGAGTCCCTGTGTGTTTCAGGGGATCCTCACGGTGAAGTCAGAGGTGTGTCAGAGCTCTGAGCTCCTCTCGGCTCTCTTCCATCACGAGTGCTGCAGAGCGATCGCCGATCGATTCGTCGACAGCGGCGACAGACAAGCGTTCGGCAGCATCGTGGAGACGGTGTGTGCACTCTGACATCATCACTGTGACCCTCAGTCACAGTTTACAGAACATAAAGAACATGATCTGCTGCTTGTTTTGCCAAAGACTGAGTTTCATTTTTACAGTAAAATAAATGATCAAAATGTCAAATATTTCATTCTTTTACAGATGATTTGCTACCAGAGGAGCTTTGCATGAGTCACAGTTCAGAATAATCTTTATTTATCTGATATCAGGCTTTTGTTCAGGAATAAAATCAGCAGCTATATGAACGGGATCATTACATCTTTGGTCCGCTTCTGTCGGCTCTCGTGTTGCGTCTGTGTTTCCTGTCTGTGCGTCTTTGTCACCCTTTGTGTTTTGTTTTTGTCGTCTTTTTGTATGTCTGCTTTTACTTCCCTTCATTGTAGTTTTCCCGCCCTGATTGTTTCCACCTGACTCTGTGTTCAGTCATGTATTTTACTTCCTGCTCGTGCTTCTGTTTCTTGGTTTGATTCACTATTAAAGCTCGTCTAAAACTCTTTCTGTGTAAAACTGAATTTTCAGTGCAAAATAAAAACATTGTTATCCAATAAACGTCTCTGGAATCAGAGCCGACAGATTAAAGATGATACAGGAACTTATCTCATGAGACACCAACAACTGTTTATTTAAAGTGCGGTGTCAACAGCAGTGAGTAAATCTTCTTTACTGTATCTAACGCTCCTCTCCCTCAGGTCACAGTGGAGGATCATGGGAGAGCTCTGACTGAGCATGCTCAGTGGAACAGCTGCTTTGTGGACTTCCTGCGTGAAGCCCCGGAGGCAACGGGAGATGAACCTGAAGACGCTGAGCTGGAGGCTCCGAAGGTCTCAGAATCTGATTTATTTTAATATTTTTATTAAAGTGAATTTTTTATTTAGTCTGTTTTTAAGTTAAATAAAGTCCAGCAAAAATGAGAAGAGACAAAGTCTTCAGTTTCCTCAGTGTTGGATAGTTTTCTGATGGTTTCTAAGTGTGGACACCGATATGATTGACAGGTGTACGAGCCAATCCCATCGCTGGACCTTCTGGCAGAGCGGCTGTCGGTTTTTCAGCAGCAGTACAACGAGGTGGTGAGAGGCGGAGCCATGGACCTGGTCTTCTTCAAGGTGATGATGACTCCTGTCACACTCTTCACCTTCACACATGATCTTTGTTCATATCAGCTGATGGTGACCCTCTGTGTGTGGTCCAACGACAGGACGCGATGATCCACCTGATGAGGATCTCACGCATCCTGAGGGCGCCACAAGGAAGCGCCCTGCTGGTCGGGGGTGGGAGGGTCGGGAAGCAGAGCCTGGCGAGGCTCGCGTCGTTCATCGCAGGATACCAAACCTTCCAGATCACACTGAGCAGGTGTGTGCTTCCTGCGATTCATCGTGACCAACGGAAAATAAACACAAATAAGTCAGGTGTGAAAAACAAACTCCGCCTACTGTTTAAGCGGGTCATTGGGCAGAAATCTAAACAAGCGGTGGGACACAGTCTCAGTGTCCACTCATCCAATCATCATCCAGTGTCCACTCATCCAATCATCATCCAGTGTCCACTCATCCAATCATCATCCAGTGTCCACTCATCCAATCATCATCCAGTGTCCCTCATCCAATCATCATCCAGTGTCCCTCATCCAATCATCATCCAGTGTCCCTCATCCACAATATATTCACGCTCCTCCCTTTCTGGCCGAACTCCTCACAAACCCGCAGAAGAAAGTCTGTAAATGAAGTTCTGTGATAAACTATTTTATTTATATAGCAGCAAATTAAACAACAGCCGCCTCACTGTGTTTATACTGTAAGATAAAGACCCTACAATAACACCACCAATCAGACGACCCCCTGTGAACAAGCACTTGGTGACAGTGGGAAGGAAAAACTCCCTTTGAACAGGAAGAAAAGAAGCAGAACCAGGCTCAGGGAGGGGCGGGGCTATCTGCCACCACCTGTTGGGGTTGACGGAGGAAGACATTCATTTACTTTTCGAACATTCTTCCCCCAACAAATATTTAACACAATAAAAATGAATTTTCTTCCTGCTGAAAGGGAGTTTTTCCTTCATAGGGGATCGTCTCATTGTTGCGGTTTCTCTGTATTACTTACAGTATAAGTGTGTGTGTGTGTGTGTGTGTGTGTGTGTGTGTGTGTGTGTGTGTGTGTGTGTGTGTGTGTGTGTGTGTGTGTGTGCTGCAGGTCGTACAGCAGCAGTAACCTGCTGGAGGATCTGAAGTCTCTGTATCGGATCGCAGGTCAGCGCGGGAAAGGCGTCACCTTCCTGTTCAGCGACAATGACATCAAAGAAGAAGCCTTCCTGGGTGCCAACGATCAGCTGACAGCTTTGATGATTCACAGCAGAAACTCGCTCACGTCTTTAGTTTGCACCACAGCAGAACAAACATCACCTGAAACTTTATCTGTTCATGTGAATCATCATGTGAAATATCAGGAAGTCTGAATGTAAAGGGAGGAAAACAGATTTTTTTTACACTGTTTGTTTGTCCTGCTGATGGAAGCAAAGGTCAGAGGTCATGGGGTCAGGAGGTCAGGGCCCGTCTTGTTTTCTGACTCCTGTCTCCTCTCCTGCAGAATACATGAACAACGTCCTGGCGAGCGGTGAAGTTTCCAACCTGTTTGCTCGAGACGAGCTGGATGACATCACTCAGGACCTGATTCCCGTGATGAAGCGCCAGCATCCTCGCCGCCCGCCAACACCTGAGAACCTCTACGACTTTTTCCTGTCCCGCGTGCGGAGCAACCTCCACGTGGTCCTCTGTTTCTCGCCTGTCGGGGAGAAGTTTCGCTCTCGTGCCTTAAAGGTGCGGCGAGGACTCAGGTTCACCGGTCACATGACCCTGATGATGATGTAAGCTGGTGGAGCCAAAGGCTCTGTCCTCCTAAGAATTACTGTTTCTCATCAGTGACCTTTGACCTCTGCCCTGGACAGTTCCCGGGTCTGATTTCCGGCTGCACAGTGGACTGGTTCCAGCGTTGGCCTCAGGACGCCCTCATCGCTGTATCGCATCACTTCCTGTCTCAGTACCAGGACCTCCGCTGCTCAGAGGACATCAAGCAAAGCGTTGTGGTTACCATGGGAACCTTCCAGGTAGCGCTCCCACAGTGATCAGGTACCTTATTATTGCCAGCGTGTTGAGCGGACTGATCACATGACCGAGGTGTTCACAGGACCTGGTGGCAGAGAAGTGCGGCGAGTACTTTGAGCGTTTCCGCCGCCAGACGTTTGTGACGCCTAAGTCCTACCTGTCCTTCATCGACAGCTACAAGCTGGTCTACACGGAGAAGATCGCTCACGTCGGCACGCTGGCCAGCGCATGCAGACAGGTGAGGATGGTTTGATGGGAGGGGCTAAACCGTCCTGTGCTTCCTGTCTCAGGTGGAGGTGGAGAGGCGAGCTGATGCTGCGCATGCTTGTGATGCTTCCTGCAGGTCTGTGTAAACTGATGGAGGCGGAGCAGTCGGTGTCTCAGCTCTCTGAGGAGTTGCTGGTGAAGGAGAAGGAGCTCGCCGTCGCCTCCCAGAGGGCAGACCAGGTCCTGCAGGAGGTCACGGCCAAAGCTCAGGCTGCCGAAAAGGTGAAAAAACATGTTTCCTGTTAGCGAGCAAGACCGCAGGTCAACAGCGACGTGTCTGAAAGGTTTATTAGTCTGTTATGAAACATAAAGCTAACGTGAAGGAGCCTCAGACGCTGTTTCTCATCATGTTACTGAACAGAACTGCAGAGCGAGCGAGGAAACAACATTAAACAGTGAAAGGTTGAGTGATGGTCACAGATGTGTCTGACTCTGGGCTAAACCTCTGACGTCCTCAGTTTGTGCTACACAGTCTTTATTGGGATTTTTCTTTTAATTACATGTAAACCGGGAGCTTTACAAGTGGGCGGAGTCAGCTAGCTGTGGATCACACAAACTCACGTTTAATGCCCCACTCTGTGGTTGCAGGTGAAGCAGCAGGTGCAGAAGGTGAAGGATAAAGCTCAGCTCATCGTGGACGAGATCGAAGCCGATAAAATGGCAGCAGAGTCCAAACTGGAGGCTGCGAAACCGGCTCTGCAGGCTGCTGAGGCTGCCCTACAGGTTACACTCAGTCCTCCATTGTATTTACATGTCCTCCACAGACCGCTCAGGTTAGAGCCACGTAAGCTTCATCATCAGATGGTGAGCGGCCCTGTGTCCGTCTGTTTGTTGTGACCACGTGGACTCGTCCACTGAGTCTTTACATGACTTTACACGAGCTTCAGGTGGGGGACAACAGAGCAGAGTCAAAGCTTCACTGGCTTCAATTTGACTCAAACTGAACTAAAAACTGAAATAAAATAAGAAGACGATCACAGAGAAACAATCTTAGCTGAAACGTCCCTGTGTGCTCACAGGTTTGAGGCCGTGTTCACTCATGTACACACTCAGTGTCTGCATGACAGTAAATAGAGCTGGTCCTGTCACACCTGCTCACAGTTACATCTGTGTTACAATAATAATACAAAGAAACTGAAACTGTCCATCCATGTTCTGCTGCTTCTCAGCAGCCACCTCCAAACCAGAGCAGCACCTGCATCCCTCAGGTGATGGAGCAGGCCACCTCCGCTCCACATGTTGAACGATGCTTAATGATAGAAAATGAGTGATTGTGTCAGTGAGACTGGTCACCAGTGTCAGGTTCAATGGTGCAGTGTGTACTGGGTGGTAGTCCCATGGTGGAGGGCCCAGTGGACCGATCTGAAACTAAGCTGCTAAAATCTGAACTGTAAAGTAAAACCATATGAACCTCGGCTCTGAGCACCGTTCATGAGAAAACCTCAGAGATCATCAAAGCTTCTGCAGACAAACAAGCGTTAAACGACCTGCCTGCATGTTTCCACGACACGCTGTCCTCCTGTGATCTGACTCAGACTCACATGTTGTCACCGTGTGCTGTTTGCTCGTCATCTACCTTGATGTGTCACATGTTCAGCCTTAGAGTTTGTCTCTGTGTGCAGACCATCAAACCAGCAGACATCTCCACGGTGAGGAAGCTGCAGAAGCCTCCTCATCTCATCATGAGGATCATGGACGCCGTGCTGCTGCTGTTCCAGAGAAAGGTCACAGTCGGAGCCTGAAACGTTCCCTCTGAGTGTTCACGACATGCTTTATAAATCTCTGTCATCTTTCTCAGGTCGACGCCGTGACCTCTGACCCCGAACGACCTTGTCCCAGACCGTCGTGGGCCGAGGCGATGAAGCTGATGCAGAACTCGGCCTTCCTCAGCAGCCTGCTGAACTTCAGCAAGGTCACACACACACACACACACACACACACACACACACACACACACACACACAGAGGTATTATTATACTTGTTCCAGCTGCAGCATAAACCTGAGTTTGAATGAGTCCTCATGTTCATGAAGCTTCACACACTATTGAAGAAGTGACAGATGGACACACGCTGACCTCACACACACACACACACACACACACACTCCCCTCTCATGTTCTCATCACCTGCTTTCTCTCCGTGTGTCACATACCTGCTAAGCTGTGGATCTCTCAGGCCGGCACTCCGCCTGGAGAACCTCGGAGCGTCAGCTAATCCATCCGTCTGCTCTCTGTCATCATAAAGTCCTGCTTTATGTTTATGTTTATATTATTATATTATCATAAGATTCTGTTTACTTTGACATGATCATGATAAAAAATAAAGACAGGAAATGCAGCAATAAGCCAAACAGACATCATGTTGCAGTAAAATGATTCGTAGATCTGCACTGAGAGCAGATTTCATGAATGCATGAACTGAGGGGATGTTTGACGTCTTGGTGCTGCAGGACTCCATCACAGAGGAGGTGGTGGAGCTGCTCGCTCCTTACCTCCACATGGACGACTACAACATGGAGACGGCCAAGAGGATCTGTGGGAACGTGGCGGGGCTCTGCTCCTGGACTCAGGCCATGGTCGACTTCTTCAGCATCAACAAGGAGGTTCTTCCTCTGAAGGTGAATGCAGAGCTGTCAGTATCCATGAGACCAGGAGCCAGCCTGACACAGGCGCTCATTATAGTGTGTGTGTGTGTGCGTGTGTGTGTGCGTGTGTGTGTGTGTGTGTGTGTGTGCAGGCTAACCTGGCCATGCAGGAGGCCCGTCTGCTGGTGGCTCAGGCTGAACTCACTAAGGCTCAGGAAGAGCTGGATGCTAAACAGCTGGAGCTGGACGCAGTGCAGGTAAAGTGTGTTTGTGTTACCGCTCTCAGACTATCGTCTTTAATAAAGTCTTGTAGAGTTTTTGTGCACAGCAGCATTTCAGCCTTCCTCTGTTTTGGTGGTTAAACAGCAGCCGTAACAAGAAATGAGGGAAAATACAAACTTCATGGTCACTGGTTTGTTGTTTTTATGGTTTATTGAGTATTGAACCTTCTGAGAATCGTGACCATCTGTAGTTCAGCAGTTTGCTATCAGTTAAATCTGTCTTTGTGAAACTCGCTCAGTCGTTTGGACACTTTAGTTTTTCGTCTCCACTCATTTGGTACGTTCTCTTCTTTTTGCACTGATAACATTTTAATCGATTATTATGTTTGAACTTAAAGTTTGGTAAATGTGTCTGATCTGGACCTTCAGGCGCTTTACGACGCTGCCATGAAGGAGAAGCAGGACCTGGAGGATGACGCCCAGGCCTGCCGCCGGAAGATGGCCAACGCACGCGCTCTGATCGACGGCCTGGGAGGAGAAAAGGTCAGCTTCTACCTTCCATCCATCTAACTGTTCATTGGTCCATCGTTCCTTCATCTCACACCTCGTCTTGTTGTGCCTCAGGTCCGTTGGACCGACAGCAGCGCGGGGTTTCAGACTCAGATCAAACACCTGGTGGGGGACGTCCTTCTGGCCACAGGCTTCCTGTCTTACGCCGGCCCCTTTAACCAGGAGTACCGCAGCCTGCTGCTGACGCTGTGGAGGAAAGAGATGGAGAAGCTCCTCCCCTTCAGTCCCGTAAATGTCACGGCTGAATGTTTATACAGAGAATCCACAGACAGTAGGGGTGTGTCACAGAGACACAGATACCTGCAGCTCAGATGTCTTGGACAGTGAAGTCAAAGCAGCCATATTATTGGACAGATGATGAAACACATCACAGCCGCCTTGTGTCTGTTGGTTCTTAAACACGAGGAACCAAACCCTGCTGAATGAGCTCGTTCTGACCTGCTGATGATGTAACTCCATTTCTCCTGCAGGAGCTGAACGTGATTGGTCTGCTGGTGGACAACGCCACAGTGAGCGAGTGGAACCTGCAGGGTTTACCCAGCGACGACCTGTCCATCCAGAACGGCATCGTGGTGACGTAGGCGTCCCGCTACCGCTGCTGATAGACCCCCAGGGCCAGGGCAAGACCTGGATCCAGAACAGAGAGCGAGACCAGCAGCTGCAGGTGAGGCGTTAACGCGTGACTCAAAGTCCGAGCGCTTAGCTAACTGTTCGTGATTTTCTTCTTCTGTGGCTTAGGTGGCGTCTTTGAACCACAAATACTTCCGTTCCCACCTGGAGGACAGCCTGTCTCTTGGCGCCCCCTGCTGCTGGAGGACGTTGGTGAGGAACTGGACCCGTCCTGGACAACATACTGGACAAAAACTACATCAAGTCTGGCTCCACTTACAAGGTAAAACAGCTGATCTGGACCGGAGGCTAAACGAGGAAGAAGACACAGTAACGGATGTTTCTCCTCCTCCTGCAGGTGAAGGTTGGAGACAAGGAGGTGGATGTAATGAAGGGCTTCACGCTCTACATCACCACCAAGATGGCCAACCCAGCATACAGCCCTGAGGTCAGCGCCAGGGCGGCCGTGGTGGACTTCACCGTCACTCAGAGAGGCCTGGAGGACCAGCTGCTGGGACGGGTCATCCTGCTGGAGAAGCAGGTCACTCCACCCGCCAGTTATCCAATCAGTGACGTGGTTAATGAGTTAGCTAGTTACATTTCCTACGGTATGTTTGAAGGCCATTGTAGCGCTCGGCACGTCCACATTAAGATGTTTTACACCACACACTCATGCTGTCTGCTTTATGTTGGTGGGAACGTCTGAACCCACGTGTCCGCCCAACATCTCAGCGGAGGCCAAACAGGCCACGAACAAAGATAAAGTTTCTGTGCAGTGAACTGAAGGTGGATTAAATATGTCTGCCCTCATTTTGAAATGATTCCCGTGTTCTGATGAAGGAGATGGAGGCAGAGCGAGTGAAGCTCCTGGAGGAGGTGACGTCCAACAAGAGGAAGATGCAGGAGCTGGAGGACAGCCTGCTGTTCAGGCTCACCAGCACACAGGGCTCGCTGGTGGAGGACCAGTCTCTGATCGAGGTGCTGAGCGTCACCAAGATCACCGCTCAGGAGGTACCACCTGCTCCTTCACCGCATCTCCTTATTGTCTGATACATGTTTCTAATGTTCATCGAGGAAAACATTTAAAAATCATCAGCTGCACTCTATTAACGTCCAAGAATAAAAGTCTGCAGCTGGAAATGTGAAGAATAAATCCGCTGTAAGAGTTTCTCCAGTTAAAATAAAAATAAAATAATAATAAAATTTAAATACAATAATCCATCCATCCATCCATCCATCTTCATCCGCTTTATCCGAGGCCGGGTCGCGGGGCAGCAGCCTAAGCAGAGAAGCCCAGACCTCCCTCTCCCCAGCCGCCTCCTCCAGCTTATCCGGGGAACACCAAAGCGTTCCCAGGCCAGCCGAGAGATAATCTCTCCAGCGTGTCCTGGGTCTGCCCCTGGGCCTCCTCCCGTGGGACATGCCCGAACACCTCACCCAGGAGGCGCCCAGGAGGCATCCTTGTCAGATGCCCGAACCACCTCAACTGGCTCCTTTCGATGTGGAGGAGCAGCGGCTCTACTCTGAGCCCCTCCCGGATGGCCAAACTTCTCACCCTATCTCTAAGGGAGAGGCCAGCCACCCTTCGGAGGAAGCTCATTTCTGCCGCTTGTATCCGCGATCTCGTTCTTTTTTCGGTCACTACCCACAGCTCGTGGCCATAGGTGAGGGTAGGGGCGTGGATCGACCGGTAAATTGAGAGCTTTGCTTTTACACTCAGCTCCCTCTTCACCACGACGGACCGGTGCAGCGTCCGCATCACTGCAGCCGCAGCACCAATCCGTCTGTCGATCTCCGGCTCCTTCTCCCATCACTCGCGAACAAGACCCCAGATACTTGAACTCCTCCACTTGGGGCAGGAACTCATCCCGACCCGGAGTGGGCACTCCACCCTTTTCCGGCTGAGAACCATGGCCTCAGATTTGGAGGTGCTGATCCTCATTCCCGCTGCTTCACACTCGCTGCGAACCGCTCCAGTGCGAGCTGGAGGCCTTCACCTGATGAAGCCAACAGAACCACATCATCCGCAAAAAGCAGAGATGAGATTCTGAGGCCACCGAGCCGAAAGCCCTCCGCCACTTGGCTGCACCTAGAAATCCTGTCCATAAAAATTATGAACAGAACCGGTGACAAAGGGCAGCCCTGGCGGAGCCCATCACCCACCGAGAGCGAGTCCGACTTATTGCCGGCAATGCGAACCAAACTCTTGCAACGGTTGTATAGGGATCGAATGGCCCGTAGCAATGGGCCAGACACCCCATACTCCCGCAACACCTCCCACAGGACACCCCGAGGGACACGGTCGAATGCCTTCTCCAAGTCCACAAAACACATGTAGACTGGTTGGGCAAACTCCCATGCAATAGTACAATACAATAATAAAATAAATAATTATAATAAATGATAATGAATGATAAAATAAAAATAATAAAAATAAAAATTCTCCGTTTTCGGTGATTCGAAACGCCATTTACGTGCAGACGAAAGGCCCAAACACATAGAAACAGCTGCGTTTTCAAAAATACCCGTGTAGGTGTGGCGTAAAAGAGTTAGTACTTTATATTATTGTTACCTGTAATTTATTGCAGTTTACTTTTATTTGTTTAATTATTTACTAAATGTTTGTGGTGTGAAATAAACTGCATGGAGTTGGAAAACAAAATGTGTGTGTGTGGTTGGAGGATGTGTTTGGGGTGGTGGTGAAAAAAGTTTGGGGTCCACTGAGCTAAAGGAACCTGTATGAAAGTCAGCGAGTCCTTTTATCTTCCAGGTAAGTGAGAAGCTGACGGTTGCCGCGGAGACAGAGGTGAAGATTAACCAGGCCAGGGAGGAGTACCGACCAGTGGCCACCAGGGGGAGCATCCTGTACTTCCTGATTGTGGAGATGTCGCTGGTGAACGTCATGTACCAGACGTCGCTGCGGCAGTTCCTCGGGCTTTTTGATTCGTCCATGCAGAACTCGGCCAGGTCGCAGGTCACCTCCAAACGCATTAGCAACATCATCAGCTTCCTCACCTACCAGGTGCTCCTCATCAGCGTACACCTCACGGCTGTCCTTTCTTTCCTGTAACGTGCACTCGAGTGGAGGTTCAGGATGTTTGTCTGCCCCTCAGGTGTACCGTTACACAGCCAGAGGTCTGTACGAGGAACACAAGCTGCTCTTCACTCTGCTGTTGGCTCTAAAGATCGACCTGCAGGCCCGAATCATCTCGCACGTGGAGGTGCTCACCTTCATCAAAGGTTACCTCCTCCTCCTCCTTTCTTCTCCTGCATCCTCCAGAGTCCTTTGAGAGTGAAAGTTGTTTCTCTCTCGGTGTAGGCGGAGCCTCTCTGGACCTCAACTCTGTAGAATCGAAGCCACGGCGCTGGATCCTGGACCAGATCTGGCTGAACCTGGTGCAGCTGTCCAGCCTGCCTGCCTTCTTCCAGATTGTGAACCAGGTGAACCAGAACGAGCGTGCCTGGAAAGCGTGGTTCGACCATCCGGCGCCAGAAGACGCCCCGCTGCCCGATGGCTACGAGGAGAAGCTCGACACCTTCCGGAAGCTTCTGCTCATCCGGAGCTGGTGCCCCGACCGGACCATCGCTCAGGTCTGACTGCTGATTTGATCTGACAGAGCAGACTGTGGTTAATGTGGAGGCTAACAGCTGCTGATGGTTGCAGGCGCGGCGCTACATCTCAGAGTCTCTGGGCCAACAGTACGCCGAAGGCTCGGTCCTGGACTTGGACGCCATGTTGGCAGAGAGCAACAACCGAACGCCGATGGTGTGTCTGCTGTCGATGGGCTCCGACCCGACTGAGAACATCGAGAGATTAGCCAAGAATAAGGTGAGGGCGACTGAGTGAAAGGGCGGAGGTGAACGATGATGTAATAAAAAGGAAAAACATCAGAAACTACCGAAATAATTAATACATAAGTACGAATAAAATAGTCATAAATCCTATTTAAGCAAATGATGGGATGTTTAATTTCAATCTAAAAAGTGCAGATGACAGGGGTACACAAGAAAATACACAAATAATTTTTGTGTATTTATAGAAAAATAACTGAAAGTACAGGAGCAAAAGCAAATTAAGGAAAAATACTGATTTATTTTGTTAAAGCCCAGATTTGATTTTTTTTTTTTTTTTGCTGCAGGGGGCGCCGTGCCATCCCATCTCCATGGGTCAGGGCCAAGAGGTTCACGCTCGCAGGCTATTGGCCAACAGCATGCTGGATGGCGGCTGGCTCCTCCTCCAGAACTGCCACCTGGGACTGGACTTCCTGGATGAGCTGCTGGAGACGGTCACAACAGCGGTGCCGGAGAGCGTGCACAAAGATTTCCGAGTGTGGCTGACGACCGACGTGCACCCCAGGTAACAATGACGAGGTCTGACGTCCTGCTTTAAGTCCTGGTGGCCCCTCTGCAGGTTTACTTTATGGCACATTTAGTCTCAGCTTAAACCAGCTGCTGTGTCTGCAGAGCTGCTTGACTGTGTTTGTGTTTGTGAGCAGGTTCCCCATCACCTTCCTTCAGTCCTCCATCAAGTTCACCAATGAACCTCCTCTCGGTAGGAGACATGATCCTGATGAACTCGTGAATTTTCATTGATCCTTCGCTGTCTTTCACTTTCCCACTTATTTTATTTTATCTGTCGGCATCAGGCATGAAAGCTGGTCTGAAGAGGACTTTTAATGGTGTCACTCAGGACCAGCTGGAGATCAGCAACCTGCCTCAGTGGAAGCCTCTGCTGTACGCTGTGGCCTTCCTCCACACCACCGTGCAGGTATCTGCCAACAGCCACACGATCAGATTCATAAATCCACCGTTTCTTTGTGGAAAACAGCTCCTGTAAGATCATTCTGATGTTATCATTTCTGCTTCTTCTTCTTCATCCCATCAGGAGCGTCGTAAGTTCGGTCCGCTCGGCTGGAACATCCCCTACGAGTTCAACCAGGCAGATTTTACCTCCAGCATCCAGTTTGTGCAGAACCACCTGGACAACCTGGACATGAAGCGAGGCGTGAACTGGAGCTGTCTGCGCTACATGCTCGGTCAGCCCTCTTTAAACCTGCTCTGTTCTTTCCACCGCTAACGTTTAATTGCGCTGTCACTTGGTGTTCGCTCTCTCTGTGGTAGAGTATCACTTCCTGTTCCTGCTCAAACACAGTGGTGTTTCTGAGTAGCTTATCTGCTTAGCAATTTAATTAAAAACTGTTAGATACATTATTTTTTCATAGTATAATCTTCACGTGCTTCATCCGAAGCACACTTTCTGTGTACTCACTACCTAACTTATAGCCAACGTATTCACTCACTGTGTCTGTACTGTTTTGCTAGCTTAGCTTAGCTCGTAGCTGACTCGCTAGCAGCATGGCTACTTCACCTGTCCCTCCTGCACTTTCCTGCTCATTGTGTCAGATGTTTAGTTACTCCTCGGCCTCCTTTAGCGGTAATGATTCTTGTAACAAATGTAGCATATTTGCAGCTCTGGAGGCCAGGATTACTGAATTGGAGACTCGGCTTCGCACCCTTCATTCACCCGCAGCTAGCCAGGCCCCTGTAGCTGGTGCAGTGTAGGCCCCGCTAGCTGTTCCCTGGCAGACCCCAAGCAGCTGGGGAAAGAGGGCGGCTGGGTGATGGTGAGGAGGAAGCATAGTCTTAAACAGAAGCAAACCTTCTGGAGGAAACCTGGTCTTGTTAGGAGAGACTGCATCCATCCCACTTTGGATGGAGCAGCTCTCATTTCTAGAAATATGGACAAATTTATTAAATCCCCCAAAATATGACTATCCAGAGTTGGGACCAGGAAGGAGAGTTGCAGTCTTACACACCTCTCTGCAGCTTCTTGATGCATTCTCAATCATCCAGGAAAGTAAATCTCCAAAAGTTGATTCTGTTCATCTGGACGTAGCGTTTGGTGGGAGAAACGTTTCGTCACTCATCCAAGTGACTTCTTCAGTCTCAGCTGACTGCAGGTTTCCCCAAATCTTATAAACAGTACATTTGCATAATGACTGAAACCAGCCCACTGAAGGAACAATGGGCTGCGTCACGGCTACGTCGCTGTTCATCTGGCTACGTCCAGATGAACAGAATCAACTTTTGGAGATCTCTGCAGCTTCTCTCCTCCCGTTACCCCCCCCAAAACCCCATCTCCATAGAAACTGTGTCTCTAACATAGAAGCTCCCAAAAAGACACAAAACAAACTAAACACCAGCAATAAACAACTTACATTAAAAAAAAAATCACAAAGAAAGAACAATACAGTATCCACATCTGAACCAAAGAGTAAAACAGTGAAATGTGAATTATTAAATATTAGGTCTCTCTCCTCCAAGTCTCTGTTAGTACATGACTTAATAATTGATCAACAAATCGATTTACTCTGCCTTACAGAAACCTGGTTGCAGCAGGATGATTATGTTAGTTTAAATGAATCAACACCCCCGGGTCATTCTAACTACCAGAAACCTCGAAGCACAGGTCGAGGGGGCGGTGTGGCAGCAATTTTTCACACCAGCCTATTAATCAACCAAAGACCAAGACAGACTTTTAATTCATTTGAAAGCCTGATGCTTAGCCTTGTCCACCCCAGCTGTAAAACTCAGAAACCAGTCTTACTTGTTACCATCTATCGTCCACCTGGGCCTTACACAGAGTTTCTCTCTGATTTCTCAGACTTTTTATCTGATTTAGTGCTCAGCTCAGATAAAATAATTATTGTGGGTGATTTTAACATCCATGTAGATGCTAAAAATGACAGCCTCAACACGGCATTTAATCTGTTATTGGACTGAATTGGCTTCTCTCAAAATGTAAAAGAACCCGCCCACCACTTTAATCACACTCTAGATCTTGTTTTAACATATGGCATAGAAACTGAACATTTAACAGTGTTTCCTGAAAACCCTCTGCTGTCTGATCATTTCCTGATAACATTTACATTTACAATAATTGATTACACAGCAGTGGAGAGTAGACTTTATCACAGTAGATGTCTTTCTGAAAGTGCTGTAACTAAGTTTAAGAATATAATCCACCCACTGTTATCATCTTCAATGCCCTGTACCAACATAGAGCAGAGCAGCTATCTGAACGCTACTCCAACAGAGATCGATTATCTTGTTAATAATTTTACCTCCTCACTACGTACGACTCTGGATACTGTAGCTCCTGTGAAAACTAAGGCCTCAAATCAGAAGTACCTGACTCCGTGGTATAATTCTCAAACACATAGCCTAAAGCAGATAACTCGTAAGCTGGAGAGGAAATGGCGTGTCAGAAATTTAGAGGATCATCATTTAGCCTGGAGAAATAGTTTGCTGATTTATAAGAAAGCCCTCAATAAAAGCCAGAACATCTTACTATTCATCACTGATTGAAGAAAATAAGAACAACCCCAGGTTTCTCTTCAGCACTGTAGCCAGGCTGACAAAAAGTCAGAGCTCTACTGAGCCAACAATCCCTTTAACGATGTTAAGTTAGACTCTTTTTCTCCACTTGATCTTTCTGAGTTAACTTCAATAATTACTTCCTCCAAACCATCAACGTGTCTTTTAGACCCCATTCCTACAAAACTGCTCAAAGAAGTCCTGCCATTAATTAATGCTTCAGTCTTAAATATGATCAACCTATCTCTAATAATCGGCTATGTACCACAGGCCTTCAAGCTGGCTGTAATTAAACCTTTACTTAAAAAGCATCTCTAGACCCAGCAGTCTTAGCTAATTATAGGCCAATCTCCAACTTTCCTTTCATATCAAACATCCTTGAAAGAGTAGTTGTCAAACAGCTAACAGATCATCTGCAGAGGAATGGCTTATTTGAAGAGTTTCAGTCAGGTTTCAGAGCTCATCACAGCACAGAAACAGCTTTAGTGAAGGTTACAAATGATCTTCTTATGGCCTCTGACAGTGGACTCATCTCTGTGCTTGTCCTGCTAGACCTCAGTGCTGCGTTCGATACTGTTGACCATAATATCCTATTAGAGCGATTAGAACATGCTGTAGGTATTACAGGTACTGTACTACAGTGGTTTGTATCATATCTATCTAATAGACTCCAATTTGTACATGTAAATGGAGAGTCCTCTTCACACACTAAGGTCAATTATGGAGTTCCACAGGGTTCAGTGCTAGGACCAATTCTGTTTACATTATACATGCTTCCCTTAGGCAGCATCATTAGAAGACATAGCATACATTTTCACTGCTATGCAGATGACACACAGCTCTATCTATCCATGAAGCCAGGTAACACACACCAATTAGTTAAACTGCAGGAATGTCTTAAAGACATAAAGACCTGGATGGCCGCTAACTTACTGCTTCTTAATTCAGATAAAACGGAGGTTTTTGTACTCGGCCCTGAAAATCTTAGAAATATGGTATCTAACCAGATTCTTACTCTGGATGGCATTACCTTGGCCTCCAGTAACACTGTGAGGAACCTTGGAGTCATTTGTGACCAGGACATGTCCTTCAATGCACATATTAAACAAATGTGTAAGACTGATTTCTTCCTTTTGTGCAATATCTCTAAAATTAGAAATATCCTGTCTCAGAGTGATGCTGAAAAACTAGTTCATGCATTTATTACTTCCAGGCTGGACTACTGTAATTCATTATTATCAGGAAGTCCTAAAAACTCCCTGAAAAGCCTCCAGTTAATCCAAAATGCTGCAGCAAGAGTCCTGACAGGGACTAGAAAGAGAAAGCAGATTTCTCCTGTATTGGCTTCTCTTCATTGGCTTCCTGTTAAATCCAGAATTCAAAATCCTGCTCCTCACATACAAGGTCTTAAATAATCAGGCCCCATCTTATCTTAATGACCTTGTAGTACCATATCACCCTATTAGAGCACTTCGCTCTCACACTGCAGGCCTACTTGTTGTTCCTAGAGTATTTAAAAGTAGAATGGGAGGCAGAGCCTTCAGTTTTCAGGCCCCTCTTCTGTGGAACCAGCTTCCAGTTTGGATTCAGGAGACAGACACTATCTCTACTTTCAAGATTAGGCTTCAAACTTTCCTTTTGCTAAAGCATATAGTTAGGGCTGGACCAGGTGACCCTGAATCCTCCCTTAGTTATGCTGCAATAGACGTGAGCTGCCGGGGATTCCCATGATGCATTGAGTTTTTCCTTTCCAGTCACCTTTCTCACTCACTATGTGTTAATAGACCTCTCTGCATTGAATCATATCTGTTATTAATCTCTGTCTCTCTTCCACAGCATGTCTTTATCCTGTTTTTCTTCTCTCGCCCAACCGGTCGCAGCAGATGGCCGCCCCTCCTGAGCCTGGTTCTGCGGAGGTTTCTTCCTGTTAAAAGGGAGTTTTTCCTTCCTACTGTCGCCAAAGTGCTTGCTCATAGGGGGTGATATGATTATTGGGTTTTTCTCTGTATGTATTATTGTACGATCTACTGTACAATATAAAGCGCCTTGAGGCGACTGCTGTTGTGATTTGGCGCTATATAAATAAAATTGAATTGAATTGCTACATGTTCGGTCAGCCCTCTTTAAACCTCCTCTGTTCTTTCCACCGTAACGTTTCATCCATCAGATTATGAGAGAAACCTCAAACCCTCCAGTTTTCCAGAAATCTTCCTGACTCTCTCTTCATGTCTGCTTTCCAGGTGAAGTCCAGTATGGCGGTCGGGTGACGGATGACTTGGACAAACGGCTCCTCAACACGTTCACGCATGTCTGGTTCAGTGAGAGCACCTTCAGTGAAGCATTCTGCTTCTTTAAGGGCTACAGCATCCCTGCCAAGGCCAAGAGCATCCAGGAGGTCCTGCAGCACATCGAGGGGCTGCCGCTGGTCGACTCACCGGAGGTCCGAGCACGCTCAGAGACGGGACGCATCCACACTGAGGCAGTACTAGCCCAGTCACATGTCATAAAAAGCCTCTGTCGTCCTGTTTACAGGTGTTTGGACTCCACCCCAACGCTGACATCACCTATCAGACCAACCTGACGAATGACACGCTCAGCACCATAACCAACATCCAACCGAAGGACACCGGAGGCGGGGCCGGGGAGACCAGGGAGGACACTGTGCAGAGACTAGCCAATGAGATGCTGGAGAAGCTGCCACCTGACTACATCCCACATGAGGTGTTTGTTTAGCACCGAACGGCCGACCCAAAACTCGAGGAAGAACACAATCCCGCCAATCAGCCGCCAGCTAGCTCAGCTTAGCATGAATACTGGAAACAGCTGAGCTGCTGTGTAAGCAACAAGCTGCCAAGTTAAAAACAAAAATGTGCTCATGTTCAAAGCAGCTTTGTTAGGCTCAAGAAACACATGCAGCTCTGTGCAGCTCAAACAAACAGTGTGCTAATACACGAGTGTCAGAGATGCAGGTGAGCAGCTGTGGGTACGTTTGGACCGAGCCAGGGTAACTGTTTCCTGTTTCTAATGTTTATGCTAAGCTAATGTTATTGAACTTTGACAGGAAGTGAAAAAGAATGCAGAGATCAAAATATGACAATAAAGCACAGTGTGGTTGTACTCTAGAGCCCAGCTGCTAACCCCGACCGTCGCCCAGTGAATGATGTAAACGAGTGAACAGATTTCAGACAGCAGATTTGTCAGCGTCTGATTCTTTTAGATGAATTCAGACTTTAAATCATCAGCAGAATCTGGCAGAGCATCTCTGAACCAACAAACACGTTCATGAGTCCTCTGGAGAAATATGACGTCTCTGTGTGTTTTATAGGTCAAAGGTCAACTCCAGAAGATGGGTCCTCTTCAGCCAATGAACATCTTCCTCCGACAGGAGTTGGACCGAATGCAGCGTGTCATCAGCAGCGTACGGAGCATGCTCACTGACCTCAGACTGGCCATCGATGGTCAGTCACACACACACACGCACACACACACACACACACGTTCACTGACGCTCGATCTGACTCGTGTTTCCGTTGCAGGGACCATCATCATGTCTGAAGACTTGCGCGACGCCCTCGACAGCATGTTCGATGCTCGGATCCCGCGCCTGTGGCTGAGGCTCAGCTGGCCGTCGGCCACACTTGGCTTCTGGTTCAGCGAGCTGCTGGAGAGGAACCAGCAGCTCAGCGCGTGGATCAGCGCCGGGCGGCCCAACCAGTTCTGGCTCACCGCCTTCTTCAACCCGCAGGTTGGTTCATTGTTCCGGAAATCTGGAGTTCTGGAATTCTTCAGTTTTCTTTCTGAATGATTTTTGTTTCTTTAGGGTTTCCTGACCGCCATGCGCCAGGAGACGACACGCTCCAACCTGTCCAGGGGCTGGGCCTTGGACACGGTCACCCTTAGCAACAATGTCACCAAGATGATGAGGGAGGACGTCTCAGCTCCGCCCCCTGAAGATGTGGGTGGAGTCTATATCTATGGCCTCTTTCTGGATGGAGCGGGATGGGACAGACGTGGCGCCAAACTCGCTGAGGCTCCGCCCAAAGTTAGTTTGTCTTTTTAAAATCAGTGTTTTTTTTTACTTAAATTAAAACAATAAACTGAAGCTTTAAAAAAAACTTCAATGTTCAAACAAAAGTCCAACGTTTTACTGTTTCTGTATTTTTTTGTAAATTAACATAAAAACATTTTAAGAGTTTTTAAAAGATTAATCTAATGAAAAATTGTGAATTAATAATTGATTTAGAAACTAAATCTAAACTAAAATTTAGGAACTAAATGAAATCAAAGTATTTTTGTTTTTGCTCAGTAATAATAAGTTTGTCTCCGCCCCTCAGGTCCTCTTCACCCCCCTCCCTGTGGTCCACGTCTTGCCCGTCAGCTCAGCCAACATGGCCGACAGTAAGCGTCCCCTGGCGGCGGAGGGCGGTCAGCCTGTACTCGTGTCCCGTCTACAAGAAGCCTCGGCGCACCGACCTGAACTTCATCTTCTCCCTGCAGCTGAGGCGTGCAGCCGCCCAGCGCTGGACGCTGCGAGGCGCCGCGCTGCTCTGCGACTGCAAGTGATCCAAACGCTGTTGTTCCGCAGACACAGACAGACACTCTGCTGTGTCTCACTCAGACCTCCCCACAGGTTTCAGTTTGAGCTTTTTTATTCTGATTTTCTGATGTTTTCCATTTTTCTTCAGCACCAAACATGTTTGTAGGTTTTTAGTCTGTTAAATTTATGAAAATCAAAATGTTTCCACCTCTCTGCAAGTCTCTAACAATAATAATGATAATAGTAACATTAATGATTTTGTATGTGACCTTACACAGTAAAGCTGATGTGAGGATCATCACAGTTTCGGTGGTTGTATGAACTTAGAATGCATAAAATAATAATTTGTTTTAATTAAAAACCTTTCCATTTCCTGATTGTTTCAAAATAAACATGTTTTGAATGTGAGGCTCTTCCTGTGATGCCTTCAAATCTGTTTCAGTCTGCAGTTTTTTACAGTTCAGACCCAAAGTGACTCAAACATTTACTTAAAAGAGGTTTTTGTTCGTCTGGGTTTTCCTGCTCAGCAGCGCTAAACAGGCAAAACACACAAACAGAAAGAAACAGGAAAATATGTGTTTCTGTGAACAATGCAGCACCAAAATGAAAGAGCAGGATTTATTTTTTAGAATAGAATAGAATAGAATTCAACTTTATTGTCATTGCACATGCACAGGTACAGGGCAACGAAATGCAGTTTGCATCCATCCAGAAAGTGCTTTAGCCGTGATATAGATATATTACAATATATATTAGCAATAATATAGATGTGTAAGTATATTACAGAAATGGGTCTATTATGGTATGTTATAATGTACACAGTGTGAAGTATGTTATGAATATTCTATAACTATAAGTATGTACAGGCTGTAGTGAGTACAAGCTATGTACAGGCTATGAACAGGATATAAATATGAAATAAAACTATACAGAAATCTGAGATATACAGTTATACAGAAATGTGAACTATGCAAGTTATAAACAGTTGTAGGATTAAAAATTATCATATGTACAGAATGATATTTACACAGAACTATACAGTAGTGCAGTTAGGATAATTGTGATAGTGATAAAGTGCTAGTGGTTGTGGGTGTGTGTATGTTCAGTCCATGAGTTTAACGTGGGTCAGATGTCAGGAGGCAGAGTTCAGGAGTCTGACAGCTGTGGGGAAGAAGCTGTTCCGGTACCTGGTGGTCTTAGTCCGGAGGCTCCTGTAGCGCCTCCCAGAGGGCAGGAGGGTGAAGAGTCCATGTGATGGGTGACTGGGGTCTCTGATGATTTTCCCAGCCCTTTTCAGACACCGCTTCCTGTAGATGTCCTTTATGGCAGGAAGTGGTGCTCCGGCGATGCGCTGGGCAGTTTTCACGACCCTCTGTAACGCCTTCTGGTCCGAGGCAGAGCAGTTCCCGTACCAGACTGTTATACAGTTGGTCAGGATGCTCTCGATGGTGCAGCGGTAGAAGTTCACCAGGATGTCTGAGGACAGGTGGTTCTTCCTCAGAGTCCTCAAGAAGAAGAGGCGCTGGTGAGCCTTCTTGACCAGCTTGGAGCAGTTGGTTGTCCAGGTGAGATCCTCAGAGATGTGGACTCCCAGGAACTTGAAGCTGCTCACACGCTCCACAGCCGTCCCCTTAATGTGGATGGGTGGATGTGGGTCAGCATTCCTCCTGTAGTCCAAGATGAGCTCCTTAGTCTTCTCAGTGTTAAGCAGCAGGTTGTTTGTGTCGCACCACTCAGCCAGACGATCCACCTCCTCCCTGTAGGCGGTCTCATCGTTGTCACTGATGAGGCCAATCACCGTGGTGTCATCTGCAAACTTAATGATGTTGTTGGAACCATCAGCAGGTCTGCAGTCGTGGGTGAAGAGGGAGTAGAGGAAAGGGCTCATCACACAGCCTTGTGGTACACCGGTGTTCATTGTGATTGTTGATGAGCAGCGGTTATCCAGTCGGACATGTTGAGGGCGGTTGGTCAGGAAGTCCAGTAACCATTTGCAGATGAGGTAACTGATGCCCAGGTCTGTCAGTTTCCTGATGAGTTGTGAGGGGTGGATTGTATTGAATGCTGAACTGAAGTCTATAAACAGCATTCTGGCGTAGGTGTTGTTGTTGTCCAGGTGTGAGAGGACAGAGTACAGTGCGATGGAGACTGCATCCTCTGTGCTCCTGTTCTGGCGGTATGCAAATTGGTGGGGTCCAGGGTGGGGGGACAGGATTTGAAGTGTGCTAAGACCAGCTGCTCTAAGCACTTAGTGATGATGGGGGTGAGTGCTACTGGGCGGTAGTCATTGAGGCTAGATGGGTTGGAGTTTTTGGGTATCGGGACGATGGAGGTGGATTTGAAGCAGACCGGTACCACAGCGTGGGCCAAGGACAGATTGAATATGTCTGTGAGCACTCCTGCAAGCTCCCCAGAACACGCTCTGAGAACACGCCCGGGGATGCCATCAGGACCTGCAGCCTTGTGGACATTGATCCTACTCAGCACCACTCCTACATCGGTGGGGGAGAGAGTCAGAGGTTGGTGGTCTGGCGTCATGTCTGTTTTGGTTGTGGTTGTGGGGTTCCCTCGCTCAAAACGAGCATAAAAGTTGTTGAGCTCGTTGAGGAAGGAGACATCAGAGGATGCGGGGGAGGGTTTGGTGGTCCTGTAGTCTGTAATGGTCTGGAGTCCTTGCCACATGCGTCGGGGGTTGGAGTTGGAGAAGTTTTCTTCTACCTTCTTTTTGTAATGGTGTTTGGCTTTTTTGATGCCCTTCTTTAGATTAGCCCTGGCTGTACTGTAGGCGTGTGCATCTCCTGACCTAAAGGCGGTGTTGCGGGCCTTCAGGAGGAGACGAACATCCCGGTTCATCCAAGGCTTCTGGTTGGGGTACATGGTGATCCGTTTCTGGGTGGTGACACTGTCTGTGGTTTCGAGATGTAATCCAGTACAGATGAGGCGTACTGGTCCAGGTCTGTGTTGGTGAACATATTCCAGTTTGTGTTTTTAAATCTGTCCTGGAGCACTGCGTCTGTCCCCTCTGGCCACACTTTTAATTGTCCTCACAGCAGGTTTCACACGATGGATGAGTGGTGAATACCTAGGTGTGAGGAACAGGGAAGATGGTCCGATTGTCCAATGTGGGGAGGGGTGTTGCTTTGTAGGCTCCAGCCAAGTTGGAATAAACATGGTCTAAAGTCTTGTCTCCTCTGGTGTGGCAGGAGACATGTTGGTGGAATCTGGGGAGGACTGTCTTTAAGTTGGTGTGGTTGAAGTCGCCAGCAACAATAAAAGCAGCCTCAGGATGTTTATTCTGGTGTTTGTTAATGGCTGCAGAAAGTTCTTTCATGGCCAACCTAGCATTAGCGTCGGGGGGGATATACACTGCAGTGAGTATGATCGAAGTGAGCTCTCTGGGGAGATAATAAGGTCTGCATTTGACCATTAAAACTCCGCATTAGGTGAGCAGTGACTCTCAGTAGTAGTGGAGTTCATGCACCAAGCATTGTTAATATAAATGCACAAACCTCCACCTCTGGTCTTGCCGAGTCATCTGCTAGCCTGTCGGCTCGGTGTGTGTGGCGTCCTGCTAACTCGATAGCATTGTCCGGGCAGCTGTTGTTCAACCATGTTTCGGTGAAAAACATGACATTTGAGTCCATAATCCGTCTGTTGTTAGTGATGGAGAGCCGTATCTCATCCATTTTGTTTGCCAGAGAACGGACATTGGCGAGGAAAATACTGGGTAAAGGCAGCCGATGTGGTGTTAGCTTTAGCTTAGCCCGTAGCCCTCCGCGCCTACCTCGCCTTTGTTTACGTTCTCGGCGCCGCCTGCGTGCACTTCCGCCCGGCGGGGAGAGTGGGCAGCCTCCGGTGTTCTGGAGATCTCTGGGATGAGTCGGAGATCGGCGATAAAACTGTTGGAGTTATGAGTCCAGATGTCCAGAATCTCTTGTCTGCTGTAGGTCAGCAATGCACAGCAATTCTGGATGAATAATCCGGTTAAAAGTAGATAAAAAACCGCTAAATAGCAGATTCTGGAGAGACACTGAGCCTCGCGTTCTTCACGCGCCGCCATCTTGGTCAATGAATGACAAAACATTAAATGATCATGTTTATTTGCACATCAATGTTCCATCGTCCATCTTTTAGAAGAAGTTTAGAAATTAAAAATACTAATAACACAGCAGGAAAAAGCCAACAGCACGAGTCCTGAAAGGCTTAAAGAGAAAATAAATGCACAAAGAATGAAACAAAAAGGCATAAAACCTCAAAACAAGAGTGAATTAAATCTGACCGACACACAAAGATGCTAAAAATCCCAAACATGAACCTGTCAGGTCATTAATACCTGTGTCGTTGCAGGCATCACTGCTCGCTGTCGGGGGCCCGGCGTGTCGGTCGACAGAGGCAGCCCATGAAGCATTGTCCTAGCGTCGGTCGCGACGGGCGCTGCCAGCGATGCGCTCAACGCCGTCCGGGACCCGTCGGACTTACATGGCCGCTCGCTTGCTCCAGCCTCTGAGTGTCTCTCTCCATTCCGGCGAGGGTGAGCTATCCCACTTCTGACACCAATGTGGCGAGCTCAGACAAGGAGAAGACAGAGGCATTGTTTGGTCTTGCTTCCCGCGAGCTAGCCAGGGAGCACAGCCGTTTATTGGCATTCGACAGGCGAGCACACAACGCTAACTCCACCGCTCGGCACAGCTCTAGCGTAACGACAACAACAACACAACATGGCGCTCTCTGTCAGAGAGAGCGTCACCTGTAACCATGGCAATATGACAAAACCCCGAACAGCCCTGGCCCGCTACAATATATAGTGATGGCAAACACCCTGTTTCCACCACCTGCTGGTGAAACCGTGTAACTGATTAAATCGTGTAGCTGATAAAATCATCCTCTGTTTATATAAACCATGTCTAGTCTTTTATTGAATACAGGTTTGAAAAAGTCGAATTGTGCCAGCATGTGAGTAGTAGGTAGGTGACCTGAGCAACAGCCACCCTAATATATTATCCACAAAATGGTAACAGAATTTTAGCCCTTTGCATACATCTGCGCAGACAGCATGCTAACACAAATCTAGTGGAAAATCCAGGATACTGGTAGGACTGAGTTGCTGCTGACCGCAGTCCTGCAGTCAGACCCTAATCAGCAGGTAACAAAATGATGAGTAGTCAGGCTTGTAGCATTGTAGACTCCATTTCTATCTTATATTTTTCTACAGCAGCAATACTGTAGTGACCACTTTAAAGTTGCTTTGAACCGTTTTTTGTTTTGTTTTGTTTTTTAAATGCTGTAAGTAAGTTTAAGGATATAATTCATCCACTGTTATCCTCTTCAATACTTTGTGCCAACACTGTGCAGAGCAGCTACGTAAACGCTACTCCCACAGAGGTTGATTATCTTGTTAATAATTTTACTAGGACTATGTACTATGTACCGTGTACAGCTCTGGATACTTTAGCTCCTCTGAAAAAGACAGCCTCAAATCACAAGTACTTGACTCCCTGGTATTATTCTCAAATGTGCACCTTAAAGCAGATAATTCGTTAATTGGAGAAGAAATTGCATGTAACTAATTTAGAAGATCATCATTTAGCCTGGAAAGGCAGTTTGCTGCTCTATGAAAAAGCCTTCTATAAAGCTAGAACATCTTACTACTCATCAGTGATTGAAGAAAATAAGAACAACTGTAGCCAGACTGACAAAAAGTGAGAGCTCTGTTGAGCCAACCATTCCTTTAACGTGAACTAGGAGTGACTTTCTTCACAAATAAAATTTTAACCGTTAAAGAAAAATAACCATAACACTGAAGTATAAATATCAACAGTACTGAAAGTAGCTATACATTATGCTACTTTCAGTACTGTTGATATTTATTTAGTCTTTTTCTGCAATTGATCCTTCTGAGTTAACTTGATTAGTTACCTTTTCCAAACCATCAACATATCTTTTAGACCCCAAGACTGCTCAAAGAAGTACTACCATTAAATTAATGTTTCAGTCTTAAATATGATCAACCTATCGACTATGTACCAAGGGCCTTCAAGCTGGCAGTATTGAAACCATTTCTTAAAAAGCCATCTCTTGACCCAGCGGTCTTAGCTAATTATACAGCTAATTGTTACACAATTCTTTATATAGTTAATTAGCTAATTGTACAGAGACAGTGGACTCATCTCTGTGCTTCTCCTGCTGGACTGCAGTGCAACGTTTGATACAGCTGACCAGAATATTTTATCACATCGATTACAACATACTGTAGATATTTATGCTACTATGCAGCAGTGGTTTGAATCATATCTATCTAATAGTTTCCATTTTGTTCATGTTAATCGAGAGTCTTCTTTACACAATAAGGTTAAATATGGAGTTCCACAGGGTTCAGTGTTAGGGCCAGTTCTGTTGACATTATGCACGCTTTTTTTAGGAAGTATTATTAGAATTAATTGCATATATTTTCACTCCTATGCAAATGACACACAACTTTATTAATCTATGAAGCCAGATAGCACACAGCAATTAAACTGCAGGAATGTCTAAGAGACATAAAGACCTTGATGAAGCCTATTTTTCTGCTTCTAAATTCAGTCCCTGGTGGTTCAGTCCCTGGCTGCTGTAGTCTGCATGCCAAATATTGCAGGCTAGTATGTTAGTGTCTTGAGCAAGATACAGTACAAACCCCAAGTTGCGCTCTGATGCATCCAGCGAAGTGTGAATGCGTGAGTAAGGCATGTTGTATAAAAAGCTTTTAACAACATTTTAAGTAAATCTGAAAAAAATAAAATAAAATAACAAACTGGACAAGTAGAGAACAAAGTAGTATCAAGCCCCAAAAAAGGGTTGTCTATACCAGATGAACAGTATCTAAAAAATCAGGTACTTGAGAATTAAATGTTTTTTTAGCATGACAAAGACACCAAACACACTGCCAATGGAGTAAAAGCATACCAGGGCTGAAAAACACGCAGTAGAACACTATCAGTTATAAGACTGGCCTCCAGAGAGCCAGAACCTGAATAGTGTTGAAGCAGAGTGGGTCATCTTGACACAGAATAGAACAAAAGGCAGCTAGCATCTAAAGAAGAAAAGATTTAAAATGCTATTGAAAGACAACTTGAAAAATTACAAGAAATCTTGAGTTTGTGCTGTTCTGTGTTGAAGAATAAAGGTGGTATTGACCTTCAAAATCATTAGAAGTGTACAACTTCTGTGTTTCCCTTATATACTATATGCTTGTTTCTGTATGTTTCCACATTTTAGTAAATCACTTCACCTATTTCCTATTTTCCTTTAAAGAAAAAGAAATGAGCAGTAGCTAAAGAAAATCTATTGTTATTGCCTCTCTAAGAATGTCAGCTGCTCTGATACTTGGACTTGGCCATCTGTGGGGAAATAATATTTGGAAATGGAACTGCACTGGAATGTGCTATGATTTTGTCTGAAGTACATTTTTAAGATGAGGGATAGAATTTTATAATAACAGATTTTCTTTTTGTTTTTTGTAGCCCAAACAACACAAACAGTGTTTATTCAAATTTGGAAGAAGTGCATTTCACTATCAATTCATTTAATTCAGGAATATAATAGAAGTACAAACTGACAACTTTCACCAACCAGCAATTAAAGCGTGCAAAAAAAATTCTGCACAAGGATTTCTGCAATTAGAAGTTTAAATTCTACATTATTAAACAAGCTAATTTAAAATTGTTATTTTGATAAAATTGTGAATACATACTTATGTCCACTTTTGTTCCTTCACCAAACAGGATCTCTCCACATGTGATCACAGCACAGTAGTACGTCCCAGCGTCAGATGAGTGTGTTATAGTTTTGGACAGACTGTAGTCACATCTCCCGTCCTCTTTATTTCTGATACTGCTGTGGTAAATGATGCCTGGATGGGATTCTGATGCAGCTTTAAACCAGTGCACTTTGTCTTCATCTGGACACTGATCTGTGTCATTTTTGTTCTTAGAAAGAAGTGAACACTGCAGAGTCATTGTATCACCCAGATGGACTGAATCCAGGTCTGGAGTTTGTTTTACTGTGAAAAATTTATGCTGTGTTTTAGGATCTGTAGGAATTAGAAAAAGACATGAAATTGTATCCATTGTAGTTGTTTAGGTTTTGACACACCCTTATCAAAGACAACCAAATGAATATACTTTACCATTCACTGCCAAAATTGTGCCATAAATAAAGTTAATACTGAATGATGATCCTGCTTGACAGAAGTATGTTGCTTCATCTTCTTTGCTTACATTTCTTATGTTAAGAGAAAGCACTTTACCCACTTTTGTGGCACTGAATCTTGAGTTGTTAATTTGAAATACTATTTTCCCAAAACTTCCTTCAGCAATTGTTTGAACCATATATCCAAAATTCAGCTTATACCAGTAATACAACCCTTGATCATTTCCAGAGAGAGTACATGTCAGAGTCACATTATCTCCAAGTTTAGCCTCAGTTAAAGAGATCTGCTGAGGAACCTCATTCATTTCAGTCACAGCTGAAGAAAAGAGACAAACAGTAACAGTTAGAACAACAGAAAATAAAGCATTTAAAAAAGTATATTCATCATGTAATGTAAAATATTACAAAGCCTCATGCCTCATAATTTTGTATATTGTTTACAATTATACATCCTACAGTGCAGAAGAAATAAACTCACACAATGTACTGAGAAGAACCAAAGAAACCAGTCTTTCGATCATTGTGACACCGCAGCCTTCTCTTTATAACTGATGCTTTCCCCAAGAAGGAAGATTTAGTAACAAGCCGGTCAAGCTTTACAAAGTGATTGGCTGAAACACAGAAAATGTTTCCTGTAAAATTTTGCAAACCATTTACTGTGAATCTCATCAGTTTCCACTGATTCTGCAGAAATAACAATATAATCTGTATTCAAGAAATTTAATTATATATACATGGAATTCCAATTAGAAAATTCAGTATAAATCTGACAGATGCTTGCATTTGCGAACAGTTTTAGTCTGTGTATAATTTCCAGTTTGTCATTTTAAGCATATGATGATAAATATGGTTTATGTTAAGCAAAGTTCAACCAGTCTATAAAAGACATAACAAAAAGCCTGCTTTTATTACTCGTATCATTAAAATAAAATGAGAATAAAGTCTTACAGTAATAGTGGGGAGATGCCCAAAATCTAATATTTAAAGTTTTGATGCTCATATTTCTATAATATTACATTATATGTGGTGGATTTTACAATCCAGTGGCGAATGACTGAAGTTTTACAGTTCTGTTCTGTGTCTCTTCAAACTGACTTGCTTTTTTCTTTTCCTTTGTTT